>NW_027417292.1:0-92638 GCF_009905375.1 Apium graveolens | reverse complement strand
AGCATTTCTGCACACATAGTCCTCTCGATATATTATATATATCTCTGGTGGAATTGTTTAAATCCACCAGAAAGTTTTTAAAGACTCTTGTTTTTAATTACTTATGTTTTGATTCAATTAAGTTTACATTCCGCATTGTGCTAATCAAAACAAATATATCTATAATCGAGTTGAACATTTTTATTTCGAGAAAAAGGTTCAAGAAATTCAATTCAACCCCCCTTCTGTAATTCTTGCTATATTGTTAAGGGACTAACAATCTACATAAACAGATGCAGTATATGCACTTGTTTTAGATATTAACCTTATAACCTACTTTAGTTAGATTATAAAGGGAGATGAGAGCTCTAACAAAAAATATGACGTTATCAAATGCTAATCAAGTTTGAAAACGACACAGATGACTTAGAAGTAATATAAGGATGGTTGAAATACACGTCGACACAAATTTTGATTCTTCAACATTTTAATATTACTGATAGTCACCTTAAAGTGACACTTCCAATTTTAAACATTATAAAATGAATTCTTCAAAAAAAAGATAATAAAATTAAAATATTCAAAATAATAGTTAAATTTTGATATAAAACTTAGTTCAATATTACCCCCATCACGTTAGGTGACACCTCACACTTTAAACTTTGAAAAAAATATAAAAACTCTATATAAGTTATTTTAAGATATGTTAATTGACAACTTATATTTGATGTATACAATTTACAAAAGCAAACATTAGTACATTAAAATTATTTTCTAACGGAATTTTTCTATAAAAAATTCATTTTAATATTACTGATATCCACCTTAACACCTCCTATTTAAAGCATTATAAAATTAATTATTGAAAAAAATATTATAAAATAAAATATTTCTTTTCTCGACATAATTTGCTGTAAAAAATTTAAAAGTACATAAAATATAACAATGATTTTGAAATGTAGATAAATATAATTTTTCGAAAATGTAAACTGTGTATGCATATATATTGAAATGCATAAAATATCATATAATTATCACAATATCTCTTTTTTAAATTTTTGGAGAGTTTCATTAATTCATTTAATATTTGATATTTTAATATCAAAAGATAATTGACCTCAAAATCAATATTACATAAGGTTACATAATTTATCCAAACTTTTCATAGTTTAATATTGCACTTTTATCTATCCAATATTGTTTTGTACATAATTTGAATGAACTTAATAATTTTATTAGTTAAATACAATAAAAAGTATTCATATAAACTAAATTTATTATTTATATACTATGATACTATTTAATCTGATTTTTTCAATAAAATGTAAAAATGTATAAATTTGTACTAAATTTATTATTTATATACTATGCAATTTCTGTAAGTTCCTTTTTTACAAAGTCAATTAATATATTAAAATAGAACACAGCAAGCCTCATAGTTCAAACCTGACGACACTAGTACAATTAAAGATATGAATTAGTTCAACATTACTCGGTATCCTACACCTGACACTTTAAACCGTGAAATAAGTTATTTTAAAATATGTTAATTGAAAATCACTATGTTATATTTGATGTATACAATTTGTATACAATTTTGTATACAATTTGCAAAAGTAAAACATTAGTGCATTAAAATTATTTTACAACAAAAAAATTTATTAAAAAATTATTTTAATATTACTGATATCCACCTTAAACTGACACTTCCAATTTTAAACATTATAAAATTAATTCTTTAAAAAAAAGATAATAAAATTAAAATATTTTAAAATTACATTAATTGTCAAAAGGTAAATATTTACAAATAAAAATTATCTAGTTATATTAAAAATAGCATAAAATATCACCCGGCCTCACACTTTAAACTTTGAAAAAATAAATATATATACTTTACATAAGTTATTTTAAAATATGTTATTTGACAACTATTATATTATATTTGATGTATACAATTTGCCAAAAATATATATTAGTGCATTAAAATTATTTTGCAACAAAAAGTTTTTGTTAAAAAATTATTTTAATATTACTGATGGCCACCTTAAACTCACACCTCCAATTTTAAACATTATAAAATTAATTATTCAAAAAAAATAATAAAATCAAAATATTTATTTTCTCGACACAGTTTGATGTAAAAAATTTAGAATTATATAAATTACATTAATTATAAAAAGGTAAATATATACTATAGACAAATGAAAAGTATATCAAAATAGCTGAATTTTGATATATAATTTAGTTCAGTATTACTCGCCATGGCAACACCTCACACTTTAAACTTTGAAAATATATATATATATATATAAATACTCTAGATAAGTTATTTTAAAATATGTTAATTGACAACCACTATCTTATATTTGATGTATACAATTTACAAAAGTAAATATTAGTGCATTAAAATTATTTTTCTAACGGAATTTTTTTATTAAAAATCCAATTTAATATTACTTATATTCACCTTACATTGACACCTCCTATTTTAAGCATTATAAAATTAATTCTTAGAAAAAATATGATAAAATTAAAATATTTCTTTTCTCGACATAATTTGCTGTAAAAAAATTAAAAATACATAAAATATAACAATGATTTTGAAATTCAGATAAATATAATTTTTTTGAAAATATAAACTGTGTATGCATATATTTTGAAATGCATAAAAATATCATATAAATATCACACTATCTCTTTTTTAATTTTTTTGAGATTTTGATTAATTCATTCAATATTTGAGATTTTAATATCAAAAGATAATTGACTTCAAAATCAATATTACGTAAGGTTACATAATTTATCCAAACTTTTCATATTTTCATATTGCACTTTTATCTTCATAATATTTTTTTTTGTACATAATTTGAATGAACTTAATAATTTTATTAGTTAAATACATAAAAAGTATGCATATAAACTAAATTTATTATTTATATACTATGATACTTTTTAATCTGATTTTTTCAATAAAATGTAAAAATGAATAAACTTGTACTAAATTTATTATTTATATACTTTGCAATTTCTGTAACTATAAAAATGTCCTTTTTTTTATAAAGCCAATTTATATATTAAAATAGAACAGAGCAAGCCCTGATAGTTCAAACCTCACGAAGAAGATACTAATACAATTATTAAACATGCATGCAGTCTCACATACTCTTGGACCAAATATACTAAAGAATAACCCACTCACTATTTACTTTACTATTACAATCTTACATTACTTGGTCATAATTTAGAAAATTGAAGCTTACTAAGCAACAGACTACAAATTAGCAAAAATCACCGACACTAACACTGGAATATGGCATTACAGTTAAACTTCAATTCATTCCTCTAGCATTAGCTTCCTCCATCATTGCCAATTGCATCAGCACTTCTTTGCATGATAAATGATACAAGGTGCAATATCACTGCAATTTAATAGTATTAACTGCAGCAGTCTTAGCCAAATATATTAGCCATGTAGCCAAGGAAAGCTAGCATTGCAGTCCAACACAATGTCGACGTTACCACCAAATTCTTCTCACTCAGGTGAAATATATCACTATATGGGTTGAACTGTGAACCTTTCTTCCCTGAACTTTTGCTGATAAGTTATTTATGCAGATTATACGTAGAAATTATGAGCTTTTATGTTCTAAGAACTTAGAGACAGATGTTAGCTTCTATCAAAATAGAGATGATTTCTCCCCAAATATGAAGATATACAAATATTGGAAAAGGAACCTTGAATCTCAGAAGTTTAATGTGGACCGACAGACTTTTGTATATCTTTTCTGGTAGCTGAAACCAAAATAAAAAACATTGATGCACATTTTATTATAAGGAAATGTGATAAAACAATTCTTGAGTTATGAGTATGAGAGTGAAGAAACTTTACAGGAACCCAAGATCCATCCTTCTCAATATTATCAGAGAAGCTTCCATGTCCACTGTGACATTAAGAACCAGATACAAGTCAACTCACTCTATAAAAAAAGTTAAAACAAATGGAAAAATAGGACAAAATTTACCAATCATGGCCAAAAACAAAGATTTCCCGGAACATGGTCCCCTGAGTTAGCCAATAAAAAGGCCAGAAATCCCAATTGTGCAAATTCAATGCCATCATCAGCAATACCAAAATAACAACAAAATCCCTCATAACATAACTAACAGACCTACAAGGATTCTTAACCCAACAATGCTTGGAAATAGTACAAACATATTATCAATACAAAAAACAACACTAAAATTACATAAAGAAAGGAGTGCAGAGATGAATTAAAAGAAAAATAGAAAAAAGAAGAACTATGATGTACTAACATGTTTGTTCATTAGCAAATGAAACTCAATTAAAATCTACATGTAACCTGCAAAAAGAAAGAGAGAAAATGAGATTCTGAGATTTGAAATCTGAGAGAAGAAGAATAACAGACGTATATATATCAATAATTTAACTCAAATTTACAAATCAAGGAGTGATAGTTTCTATAGATAAGTATGAAATTCAAAATTTAAAAATATAACAAATAAAGGAGCAAATCATGCATGATTGATTAGTCTAAAATCTTTTTCCACAGATAGCTTGCTTTTTGAATTTCAAATTATAAATGTAGATTAAGAATATACAAACATACCAAATCAATACAAAAAATAATACTAAAATTACAAAGAAGAAAGAGTAAAAGAGACGACATATCAAATCAATACAAAAAATTATACTAAAATTACAAAAAAAAGAGTAAAAAGTCGAATAAAAAGAAAAAAAATTGAAAATAGAAGAATGAGAGAGATAAATGTCTGATGTAATTTGAAATAGTGGTTTTTGAAGGTAGATATATTTGAATAGATAGTTTTATCATATTCGTGGCTAAAATTGTGGATCTTGAGTAGCACACATATAATATTAATTGGGTAATTTCATTCGATATGAGATAATTAAGGAAATTTGAATTTTAAAAAAAACAATTGAATGTGTAAATAAAGAATGAGAGAGAAGAAGGAAACCAATAATTATCATTGAATTAGTGTTGTAACAGATGTGAGAAAATCATGCAAATCTTTCCTTAGATAAGATGTTTAAATTTTAAAATTCAAAAATTTTCCATGTTTAGTGTTTTGATGGGTAAAAAAATGGGTAAACTTATATGGATATATCCATGGATATATAGATTTTATACTTAATATGGGTCATGGGTAAATTTATTTACCCATTGGGTAAATTTTGTGGATATATCCATGGATCTAGTGATTTTATACTTAATATGGGTTATGGGTAAAAAAATTAACCTATTTGGAAAATGGGTAAATTAAGGAGTACACTTTAAGAATATATAGATGTTCTCTAGCATAATTCTCAATAGTTAATCGTAGTATAATTAAAACCCAAATTGTTATTCTTCTTAGCATTGAATAATAGCCATATCATTATTGCATAAGCGCATAAATCATAAAGTTAACCTAAACCAGTCTTTGTGGGAATGAACTATAAATAGTTCTATATTACTTGCGAACGCGTATACTTGCATGAATTATTAGCGCGTGTTTAGCGACTAACAAGTTTTTGGCGCCGCTGCTGGGGACACGGTGTTAATTTTTAGTTCATGTGTTTGTCATCAGTGATCGTTAAAGTTCATTGACTCGGACATTGTTACTTACCTACTCTTTTTTCCTTGTCGTGTTTCAGGTACTCTAGCGAGCGTGTATGCATATGCATTCGCGGGCTCGTAAGAGAACTCTGGATCAAGCCGAGGAGGAAGCTGTAGTGATTCGAAGTAAAGTTTTTGAGGATGAAGAGAAAGTAGAAGAAGAAGGGAAAATCGAGGAACCAGTGTTAATAGTGATGGGAGATCAAGCAAAAATTTTGAAGACTTTGATGGACTATTCTCAGCCTAAGATCAATGATATTCATTCAAGTATCATCAGACCAGCCATCTCGGCTAACACTTTTGAGATCAAGTCGAGCACGATTCAGATGATACAGAACTCAGTTCAGTTTGGGGGTTCTCCTATAGAAGACCCCAACATGCACATCTGGGATTTCATCGAGATCTGCAACACTTTCAAGTTCAATGGGGCGACTGAAGATGCTATCAAGCTACGACTCTTCCCATTCTCTCTGAAGGATAAAGCAAAGTGCTGGTTACATTCTCTACCACTAGGGTCTATCAGCAGATGGGAGGATCTTGCTCAAAAGTTTCTCACTAAATACTTTCCTATGGCGAAGACTGCTGCAATCAGGAATGCTCTTACTCAGTTTGCACAGCAAACTGGAGAATCTCTGTGGGAGGCTTGGGATCGATATAAGGAGATGCTAAGGAAGTTCCCACACCATGGCATGCCTGATTGGATGATTATAAACTATTTCTATAATGTTTTGGGTGTACAGTCTAGACCTATGCTCGATGCAGTGTCTGATGGAGCCTTATGGGCCAAAAGCTATAATGAAGCTTATGAGTTGATTGAGCTCATGGCAGCTAATGAATACCAGAATCCTACACAAAGAATGTTGCAAGACAAGGTAGCATGAATTCTTGAAGTAGATACAACTATTACTATAGATGCTCAACTTCAAGCTTTGACGATGAAAGTGGACTCTTTGGCTAATTATGGAGTTAATCAAATCACTAGTGTTTGTGAACTTTGTGTGTGGGCACATGAAATTGAGCAGTGTGCTATTTCTAGCGAATCAGCTCAATTTGTGAGTTACTTTCAGAGATCACAGCAACAAGCTCCAGCCACTTATCATCCCAATAACCGAAATCATCATAACTTCAGCTGGAACAATAATCAGAATGCGGTGCAACAACCTTATCAGCCATACACAACAAAGCAATATAGCCCCCCTAGTTTTTAACAATCGCAATATGCCCCTAGGCAACAACTTCAACTTCAGCAGTTACCGCAAGCTAATGAAAAATCTGAATTTGAGGAGTTGAGGCTCATGTGCAAGAGCCAAGCTGTTTCTATCAAGACCTTGGAGAATCAGATTGGGCAGATTGCGAATGCATTAGTGAATCATCAAACTGGCACGCTTCCAAACGATACTGAAGTTCCAGGCAAGAACGAAGCTAAGGAGCATGTTAAGGCAATTACATTGAGGTCTGGTAAGGTTGTGATTCCTGAAAAACCTAAGACTCCAGAATCTGAGGTTGAGGCTGAAAAAGAAGGAGTGCAGAAGGAAGCAGAAGTGGAACCAAGGAAGATGACTGTTGAGCACACTCCTCCTGAGGGTAATACAGGGGAGAAACAGATCTATCCTCCACCTCATTTTTCTAAGAGTCTACAGAAGAAAAAGCTGGATAAGCAGTTTGAGAAGTTTCCGGAGGTGTTCAAGAAACTTCACATCAACATACCTTTCACTGAAGGTCTTGAACAAATGCCTAAATATGTGAAGTTTATGAAAGGTATTCTCTCTCGAAAGGTGAAGCTTGATGACTTATAGACCATTGCTCTCACGGAGGAATACAGTGATATGCTGCAACAGAAGTTGCCTCCGAAGCTAAAATATTCTGGAAGCTTCACTATTCCATGTACCATTGGAAATGTGTCATTTGACAAATGCTTATGTGATTTCGGAGCTAGCATCAATATGATGCCTTTGTCAATCTTCAAGAAGTTGTACTTACCGAATCCAATGCCTACTTATATGACTTTACAGTTGGCCGATTGTTCTATTACTTATCCACGAGGCATTGTTGAGGATGTTTTGGTCAAGGTGGATAAACTCATTTTTTCCTGCTAATTTTGTAATTCTTGATTTCGAGGAGGATAAGAAGATTCCCATAACCTTGGGAAGATCTTTCTTGGCGACTGGCCGAACCTTGATTGATGTGCAGAAAGGTGAGCTCACCATACGAGTGTTGGATCAGGATGTAACTTTTAATGTGTTCAATGCCATGAAGTTCCTCAAGCACCTCAAACCATCTATTGAGGAAGCTTCTACACTTGAGCTTAAACCTTTACCTGAACAATTAAGGTAAGCTTTTTTAGGTGATGCATCTACTTTACCTGTTATTATTGCATCTGACCTTTCAGGTAGTGATGAGGAAAAACTCTTTAAAATTCTGAGAGAATTCAAATCGGCAATTGGATGGACGATAGCAGATATCAAGGGAATCGACCCTTCTTATTGTATGCATAAAATTCTGCTAGAGGAAGGTAGCAAGCCTATTGTTGAGCAACAAAGAAGTCTAAATCCTATCATGAAGGAAGTCGTGAAGAAGGATATTCTTAAGTGGATGGATGCAGGGATCATCTATCCAATTTTTGACAGTTCTTTGGTGAGTCCAATTCAGTGTGTACCAAAGAAATGAGGTATCACAATCATTGCTAATGAGAAGAATGAGTTCATTCCTACTTGAACAGTCACGGGGTGGAGAGTTTGCATGTATTATAGGAAGCTGAACAAGGCCACGAGAAAAGATCACTTCCCTATGTCGTTTATTGATCATATGCTTGATATATTGGCTAGGCATGAGTACTACTATCTTTTGAATTAATCAAATTTTCACTGCTTCAGAAGATCAGGAGAAGACTACTTTCACTTGTCCATTTGGTACTTTCGCCTTTATAAGGGTTTCTTTTGGTTCATGTGGGGCACCAGCCACATTTCAGAGATACATGATGGCTATCTTCTCTGACATGATTGGTCATAATATGGAGGTGTTCATGGACAATTTCTCTATGTTTGGCGATTCATTTGATGAGTGCTTGCAGAATCTAGGCGATGTTCTCAAGAGGTGTGTTGAGGCCAATCTGGATCTCAATTCAGAGAAATGTCACTTTATGGTATGATAGGGCATTATTCTGGGGCACAAGGTCTCTTGTAAGGTTCTTGAGGTGGACGAAGCCAAATTGGGGGTCATCAAAAATCTTCCCCCACCAATTTCTATTAAGGGAGTTCACAGTTTTCTTGGTCATGCGGGCTACTACAGGCGGTTTATCAAGGACTTCTCAAAAATTTCTAAACCTTTGTGCAATCTTATGGAGAAAGATGTTTTGTTCAAGTTTGATGACGAGTGCCTAGCTGCTTTTGAGTTCTTGAAAAAGATTTTAATCACGGCACCTGTTATAACTGCACCTGATTGGTCTGAACCGTTTGAAATGATGTGCGATGCAAGTGACTATGCAGTTGCAGCAGTTCTTCGCCAGAGAAAGAACAACATATTTCATGTGGTCTACTATTCTAGTAAGACCCTAAATGGTGCTCAACTGAATTGTATTACTACGGAGAGAGAACTTTTGGCATTTATCTACGGTTTTGAGAAGTTTTGATCTTATCTGCTCGGGAGGAAGGTGACAGTTTTCATTGATCACGCTGCAATTCGATATCTCATCTCGAATAAGGACTCGAAGCCTAAATTGATTAGATGGGTTCTTTTGCTTCAGGAATTTGAGTTGGAGATCAAGGAAAGAAAAGGTACCGAGAATCAAGTCGCTGATAATCTTTCTCGTTTAGAGGATCCAACTGCAACTTCACTGGATAAAACATTAATAAATGAGTCTTTTCCCGATGAGTAGCTGTTTGGAGTGCAAGAGGAAGAATCGTGGTTTACATACATTTTGTAAACTACCTTGTGAGTAATATCATGCCTCCCTACTTGTCGTACGCTCAAATGAAGAAGATTCTGTATAAAGTGAAGTGGCATATGTGGGATGAGCCATTTTTTTGACAAGGAGCTGACCAAATCATCAGGAGATGTATTCCTTACAGCGAAACGGGGGGAATCTTGCAAGATTTCCACTCAACGGCTTATGGAGGACATTACGGTGGTGAAAAGACAGTCGCTCGTATTCTTTGAGCAGGTTTCTTTTGGCCAGCTTTGTTTAAAGATGCTCATCAGTTTGTTTTGAAATGTGATCAATGTCAACGTGTGGGTAATATGTCCAAGAGGGATAAGATGCCTCTTAATGTGCTTCTCGAGGTTGAAATCTTCGATGTTTGAAAAATTGACTTCATGGGGCCATTTGTCTCATCTTGTAACAATCAGTATATCTTGTTGGTGGTCGATTATGTCTTGAAATGGGTTGAAGTTAAGGCGTTGCCAACAAACGATACGAAGCTGGTGCTTAATTTTCTTCACAAGCAAATATTAACAAGATTTGGAACTCCAAGAGTCATAATCAGTAATGAGGGGTTGCATTTTTACAATCGCAAGTTCACTGCTATGATGCAAAGGTATAATGTGAATCATCGCATTGCTATTACTTATCATCCTCAGACGAATGGTCAAGCTGAGGTATCTAACAAAGAGATCAAGCGAATTTTAGAGAAATTTGTGTGTTCATCAAGGAAAGATTGGTCTTTGAAGCTTGATGAAGCTGTTTGGGCATATAGAATAGCATACAAGATTCCGTTGGGAATGTCACCATTTCATTTGGTTTATGGTAAGGGGTGTCATTTGCCGGTGGAGCTCGAGCATAAAGCGTATTGGGCTTTGACGAAATTGAATCTTGATTTGGATGCAGCTGGAAAGAAGAGGATGCTTTAATTGAATGAACTCGATGAGTTTCGACTTCAAGCATATGAAAACAACAAAATGTATAAGGAGAAAGTCAAGAGGTGGCACGATAGGGGTCTAGTGCTCAAATCATTTGTGTCGGGATAACAAGTTCTATTGTTTAACTCTCGTCTCCGTCTTTTTCCTGAGAAATTGAAGTCAAGATGGTCAGGGCCTTTCATAATCAAAATTGTATTTCCGCATGGAGCTATGGAGATTTTTGAGAATGATCTAGGCCAAGCATTTAAGGTAAATGGTCAAAGGTTAAAGCATTAATATGGTGACACGGCAAACCGTGAGGTGGTTAGTGTCGTTTTATTGTCCGTTTGATCTCGCATTTCTACGTCAAGCTAACGACGTAAAGCAAGCGCTTCTTGGGAGGTAACCCAAGTTTGTTGTACATTAGTAGTTTGAGGAAGAAGAAAGAAAGGAGAAAAGCACAAAAAAATCAAAACACGCCCGCGCTAAGGAAGCGGGGCGGCCGCGCCACTTTCCTAGAAACAGAGCGCGCCCGCGCTGCCTAGCGGGGAGGCCGCGCTGAAAAGTCAGAAGCATGGTGTGCCCGCGGTAAGGTATCGCGCGGCCGCGCTGCCCCCTGAATTCGAAAAAAATAACATTTGGGAAAAGAGAAAAGGGACTTATTCCAAAAATCAATTTCTACCCGAATTTTACACTTCCACATCCCAAATTTCCCTCTCCAAATCAAACCCATTATTCCCATAATCAATTCCCACTTCTATTCCATATCTAATTCTCTTCCAACCTCCTATATATACACACACTTTTACACAAACTTCTCCATCACCTCTCAAATTCTCAAACACAATTCTCTCTCAAACACTTATCTTTTATTCTCTTTTATTCAATCCCAATGGCACCCAAAAGACAGCGAACTCAAGCAAGCAGCAGCACCACTGATTCTTCGAGTGCAGGTGGTGTGAGGCCAAGGTTTTCAACTCCCGAGGCTGAAGTGGAGTATACGAGGCTTCTCTTAAAGCCTATAGCTAAGGAGCGGGGGTTTTTTGCCATCAGGGAAAGATGGTAAGTTGTTGGAGATGATCTTGGAGATGGGCTGGGTTGCTTTTTGCGAGGCACCCGCTGTTGTGCCGATGAGTGTGGTTCGTGAGTTTTATGCTAATGCGAAGGCGGAGAAGAATGATTTCACTGTGGTTCGGGGATAACGGTGGAGTATAGTGCTGAGGCGATAAGGAGGGTGATTGAGCAGCCCGCGAGGAAGCCCGATCAAGATATTTGGAACGAGAAGACTCCTAAGGAGTTTGATTTGAATTTTATAGTCGCTACTCTGTGTGTGCCTGAGACTCACTGGAAGTTCAAGAGGGGCACAACTGATTATTCCACGTTCCCTGCTTCATGCATGAACATGTTTGCACGTGTATGGAATTCATTTATTTATGCTAACATCATGCCATCTTCTCACGTGCATGATGTTACTGTGGAGCGTGCACGTTTGTTATGGGGTATTCTGCAGGGTGACTATGTGGACCTTGGTATCACTACGCCATAGATGACTTTAACCAACACCAAAAAGTTTTGCTATAGACCCCTAAAAATGTTGCTATAGGCGAAAATGGGTCTATTGCAACACTTTTTCAGTGTTGGGTCTAAGGCCGTCACTATAGGTATCTAACCTTACACCAGTCTCAATCTATAGCAACATAGAAAAATATGTTGCTATAGATATCATTTGCAACAAAATTTTTAGAGTATACCAACACAGACATGGTGTTGCAATAGGTATACTAACTGACAAAAAAGGGCCCCGTATGGCATGACACATGGCATAACACGTGGCAAGACACGTGGTTGGGTCCCACTGGTAGGACCCACATGTGGGGCCCTTATCATCTATGGCAACACACAAATTGCAACACCTATTGCAATATACTAATAGGCTATTGCAATACCTGAACTGTAAAACATTGAAATATACTTTTCAAATACTTGATTTCCCATAAATTCAATAACATTCACAATCAATTCAATTCATCCAACCAGTCTTAACTACACATCCAACCATTACATTCTATCCAACCAACAATTACAATCCATCACACCAAAACATTACTTAGGAAATACAAGTACTCTTGCTAAGAACTAAACGTGCAAGATAACGCAAAAGCATACAAGTCTTTGAAAATAACGTAGAAGAGAGATAATAAATGCTCTAAGTGCTATGACCACCGGTAAGAGAGATAACCGGACTCTGATTTAGCATCTGGTTTTAATTTAATACTTGGCTCTGACTTGAGTGAGACTGGCTTCACATTAGTATCCCGGTTCTTTTGAACAAATTCAATCAAATCTTCCTTTATTATGTCTCCTTGATACTGCACCACTCTTCCTATGCAGGCAAGCAAGAATGACATATTAAGAAGGCATGGTCAGTTGAACACCGATTTAAGCACCCAGCTATTAAGAAACCAGATAAACTGGGCATAAAAGATATGCTTACAAATTTTGCAATCACGATATCAGGATCATTCTCAAATGAGATAGCAACTTCGTCCAAAATTGGAGCCGGTTTCTTAAAGTGTCCACACCAAGGTGCATAGAACTCGACCAAAACTGCAAGATTTTATGAAATGTAGTTACTGATTTTATTTTTATTTGTATAGTAAAACACAATGAAGGAGAAAAGTCAGTTTTAAGGCAAGCTCTTTAAAAACCACAAACCATGTCTATCAAAATAAGCTAGTTATAGAGAGAAAATGGATCAGGCAATAACAAAATTTACACATTTACCATTCTTTCCAGAGTTGAAAACCAAGTCTTGAATGCTGTCACGAACAACCACCTTCACAGGTTCATTGTTAACTTCAGGGATAGGCTCTGACTTCACATATGGCTTCAAATTTCCGTCCTAGAAAGTTGGTGCAGAAGTTAGAGGAGCAAGAATAGAAAAGAGAGTGATTGGTTGGGAAATCAATCAATCACTACATAAATTAAGTGAGTCTGAATAAATGGTGCAGACTACAGAGACCACGATTTTCTTTTCCAAAGGCAAGGAACGAATTCATGTCAACAAATTCACACAATTAATTAAGTGAGTCCGAATGAAGAACTACACACACATAGACAAACACAAACAACCTAACACACATTAATACACAAATATAAGAAAACATAACACTACATATACAGACAAATTAGGTGGTAGTAGGAGACATGAATATCAACAATACCACTACGGTTACCATTCAGATTACTACCACCAGCACCACTACCAGTACCACTACTCTTCTCAATCACACACATATTCTCATTCACATCACTCCTCGCAACCGCCTTCACTCTCCATCTCCTCCTCTTTCCGTACACATTCAAAACCCTAATTGAATAGAATCTAAACCTAGGTAAAACCCAATTGATTCGAACCCGAATTTGTTATTAAATGTGCAGCGCTCAAAATTGTTTAAACCCTAACTAAGCTTGACCGATAGAGAAAGTGTCGAGAGAAAGAGCGAATAGAGAGAAAACTGAGAGGAAGGAAGGAAGGAAGGAGACGGCGAGAAACTAGGGGCCAGTGAATGAAGAAGGAAGGAGAATCTCTAAAATTAATTTCCCCCCTTTTGTCTCAATATTTCGCTTCCCACCTCTGTATATCTGTCTAAAATTTAGCGGTCCAATCCAATTTTTCAGCAGCCCAGCCCATATCAATTCATTTTTTAATTATATAAATTTTATAGTATTGTTAAATCATAGATATTATGAATATTATCATTAATTTATTAAATTAATTAATTTATGAAAAAGTAATAGTACTACAGGGTTTTATTTTTATAAAATATTTTAGTGATATCAATTAATTTTTTATTTTATTAAATTAATTATAAAATATTTCATTTAATTAATTAATTAGTAGCCGGCTCATTTTATATGAGTAGTCTAGGATTGAGCGAGATGGAGCGAAACGCACTCGTTCAGAAATGTTGAAAAAAAAGAGAAAAAAAAGAAAAATATATATAAGTGTTATGTATAATTGATCACGAGTGGGCTATTTAGTACTCGAGTTATTAAGTTCTTAGGGGATTTTGTGCCTAGTGACTAAGGCTTTTATAGTCTGGGATCTGCTAACCTAACGCCCGCTACATGGGTACTATTGTATAAGTCTTTTGTGGACCTCACTCATTGCACGGTCAATTAAGCTTATTTGTGTTATTTATGTGTTATGAATAAAAGCATAAATCCATATAAAACTCCAATATAAGAATTGAAGTGTTATAAGTTATTCTGAGTCTAGCTTTTATTTTATTTATAACCTCGCGATTGCTTGATGAGTAGTGAGTCATGATTATTGATCTAGTTGTGATGGTATATCTGTAAGCATTTGCACACATGAACGTCTCTGGTTTGTAAGTTGATTTGTGGGGTTTAATTGATCTTTATGCGAATATTGCATTTGTTGAGATGTCGCTTGTTGATTGGTTTAGTTATTCTATAGGGATCGTTGCATTCATATAGTTGCATTCATGCATTTTTGTTTCTTGTTCTTTGAGTCTGTTTATGCTTGAGGACAAACTTCGATTCAAGTTTGGGGGTATGTTGAGTGTCATTTATGACACTTTATAACGCTCAATAAAGCTCTGAATTGATGTATTTTACTCAAGTTATTGGTGTTTTAATGTATTTTCTAGTGTTTTTCCATTTCAGGCATTAATCCGGAATTCAGGTGAATTAGCGTTGATTTGATGCTAATATGGGGTTACGATGGTGTCCAAGGAATAAAAGCTCGTAAAGACCAACTCATTGCAGCAAGAAGAGAAGGCAATTTCAGTTTTTCCAGAAGACCGGTGCGCCCATACTATGCTAGCGCGCGGCTGCGCCAGAGAAGCAGAATGTCAGCGCGCCCGCATTGGTGAAGCGCGCGCCCGCGCCAGGTCGAGATTCCAGATTCCTGTTTTAATTAGAATACTGATTTATGGGCTTTTGGATTAATTGGGTTGCTATTTAAAGACAATAAAAAGACATTTTTTCATAACGGGGTTTAAGGAGTAGACGACTAGAAGACCTATAGCACAATTCAACAAAGGCGAAGACGATCTAGTTTATTCTTGTGAATCTTTGTTCTAAGTTGTAATCTTGGATGCTCGTTTCTTGTTTTGTTGAACCTAATACTCTGGATTACGTACTTTATTTATTAATTATTTTATAAAGACTACGTTTATTATACCATGCTTTCATCGGAACCCACATTGATGATGAGTCCGCTTATGGGCTAATCATTATCATGGGGTTCTAGCGGATTTATTTATGGATTTCTTTAGTTAATTTGTTTCGATGCCTTAGTGTGTGGTGATTGTATGATAACCTAGTATTGGTTGTGCTTATTCGTCTTATGAGCGTCGCGAACTTATAAGATAGCTGTTAATCTTTAATGAAGAGAAAGTGAATTTAAGCATTTAGAACTTGTCATGCTAGCATAGGTTCATGTGTTATTGTTATGCATGATTCGTAGGTAATTTTAACCATTTTACTTGCCCTATGTAATCATGATAGATAACTTGTGCATTAAACCGTTATGTTTTCAATTCTTATAGACCTATAAGGACTAAGCATAATTGGTGTATATTCAAATTCTATCTCTTTTGTGGATGCTTTGTAGTAGGGTATTCATACAACGAAAATTGGCGTTTACTAGTTTCGTGTTATCTGATTAGTGTCATCACCATTACATGCTAAGGTTAAGAACGAAAAGGCTAATGAATGAAGTATTTAATGAAGTTAGAATCCCATATTTGTGTCATATATTATTTAATTCTTTTTAATCTCTTATTTAATGTTCTCTAGCATAATTCTCAATAGTTAATCGTAGTATAATCAAAACCTAAATTGTTATTCATATTAGCATTAAGTAATAGCCATATCATTGTTGCATAAGTGCATAAATCATAAAGTTAACCTAAACCAGTCTCTGTGGGAATGAACTAGAAATAATTCTATATTACTTGCGAACGCGTATACTTGCATTTACATGAAGCTTGGTAAAGCGGTATTCCAAAGCTGACATCGCTAATAAATGATCATTCCAGTATTTCCTTAAAACTCAACCTCTCAACATAACTTACATTTCCTCAATCACTTCCGTACCTTGACTCTCTGTTTAAGGATGATAGGCGGTGCTCGTTTTCAACTTGGTTTCCAAACATTTGAACATCTCTTACTCTTTTCCATCAGTTAAGGCTGATAAGTAATCTCATATTTTCACGTACTGTTACCTTTAAATATTTGAACTTCAGATTCCACTCTTTCCAATTTGTTTATTAACTCCTCGGTGGTCTTAATTACATCCAATCCTTTCTGTCGGCATAAGGCATCTGCTATCGTACGGCTTCGCTTAGGTAGTTGTTATTGGATTAATTCAGAATCTTTGGTTAACCTTAGTCACAGTTTCATTCTTGAAGACTCAATGTACAGTTGCTTTCTTTCTGATTTTTGGAGAAAAATTCTTGGGCATTCCATGCATATTTCCTTATTCTTTGAGTAGCTGAGGATGTTATCAATAAATACAATTTGCTTATTTAAGTATTCCTTATACACCATGATCCTTAATTCCTTATAGTCACCTGATACACTTGTTATTTCACATAATATCACCAGAGCTTGCAATGCTCTTAACTTACTTCAATCGTAATCTCTGATATGTTCTCAGGTCGGATCTTAAGTTAATCCTTGAGACATAACACACTTCTTAGATAGGTCTCATAGGTAATCAATTCTTTGTAGGGGTCACTTCTTCTTATTCGTTGTTTTATTAAATTCCCGATAATCAGTACATAATTATATAATTTCATTCTCTTTTTTCAACAACATTACTGATACATTTTACGATTCACTTCTTGTAAAATCACTCCTTGGTCTGCCTTGTTCACTAGGCCTTCAATACTTTGTCTTACTTTCTTTGACATGTCCAACACTTCCTAACCCATCTTGAAATTTCCTTTTTATACCTGGTTTTCACTATTTTTCTTTAAATTTCTGTATATCTTTGCAATTCTTTAATAAATTTAATACCTCATATTGTGAATTCCCTGTGGGATCTCATTTCTTAATTCTTCTACTTATAACATCCAAGTGCTGGAGGAAAACCTGGGGATATCGTGATTGTTCTTCTGGGTGCATAATCTTCCTTTTACTAACTGTTAACATCGCGATCCATTATCTTCCCTTGACATCTCCTTATCTTTTCTTAGTTGTTCTGACTGAAAGGTCACACTACCCATCCTTGTTTCCTTGGGATTATATGTCTGACTTCCAACTCCAACTTCTAAAATTCCATAGGTAATGTGACGCCCTCAATCTCGGGGTTAGGAAATGAGGACTCACACACCTCTAATCTAATAATTAAATATGCATAAACCCCGATTAACTACTAACAGGATCAACAGGATAAAGTATGAGACAAGATTACAACTACCAATCATAAAATATAGCTTACAAACCCAAAATATTATTAAATAACCAACATCGATTCCGACTGGGAACCGACAGATAACCCATTGTATCTTTATACACTTCTTTCTAGGTGCGAGCTCACTCATAAATACCACTACCTGCTCTGGTAACCGGAAGCCCTCAACACGGTAGGGACCACTAGGTACGCTCTTACGAGCAGTGCGCCTAAGCCTGACCATCTTCTTGCTTAACTGCCATGGTTAGATTAAAACAAAACAAATGAGTATAAAACTCAGTAAGTAACTATATAGCAGTTCTACAATATCAATTTCACAATATGCTTTAACAAACTCAGGGCATTCTACTTTATTTGATATAGGTGGCAGATTCCCAGCAATTGGGTTAAGGTAAGGTATCTGAAGAATAGTAGGGGCTTTCAAGGAACAAGGCTCAAAGCAGGACGAAAGCCGACATTCATCACAAATCATTAAAGGATCAGAATAGATCTTTCGATAGAGGAAAGCAACAATATTTCAATATATATAGAATCAATCATATGATCAACAATTTCAAGAATCAGGGTTCTCGAGCTTTAAGCTCCACAATAACATAATCAACTCTTTTCAAAGCAATATAAACCATTTTCATTTTCAAGAATCAATTTACTGAACAGAAAGTTTTAGTTCCCTTTTTAAATAATCATTTAGAACCCTTGATTGGATCACTTTATCTTTCCTTTTCATTATATACGGGTGATCAGCCCGTATCGACCTCCATTCTGGTCTTTAAGGTACCAATCGATATAATTTCAGCCTTAAGTTGGACTAGCCCCGCTAGCCTCTTACCATGACTGGACTAGTCCCACTAGCCTCTTACGTCCCAATCCAATCCATCAGGAATTCATTTGGAAAACCTTGAGTTGGAAAAACAAATAGGTTTTCAAAAATTCATTTTATCATTACCATGCATTTGAAATCATTCGGACTCTTTCAAGTCGAAACTCATTCTTAAATCAGATTTTAAGGAAACAAAGGGAGTAATTCAAAGATACGCAAGGAACAATTCACAAGAAATCTGTATCAAGGATAACAAGGCACTAAATTAGAAGGACCAGCATTGATTTAGGGATCAATAGCGTGATCAAGAGAAACAGGGTATCATTAAACAGGGTTAACAAGAATAATCAAAGGGTCCAATATAATCCATGGCTTAATAGGTAACTTGAACAGAAAGACAGGTTATCAAAGGGTGAAATTAATAGGCTTATCAATAACAGGTTATCAAGAACAAGGGTACTTCAAATCAATATCAGGGTTTCATAAAACAAGGGTTTCATACTTAAACAGTTCAATACTCTACATGGTATGAACAACATTCTCTTTATAACCATTTACACAAGTAATCAGAGTTACTTGCCTGGATTTGCTTTCCTGAAGGTTGAACTACTGCCACCTAGTAAATCCTTTCCTTTCCTAGCCTGAATGCCCTCACGCTCCAAATCTATAATAAAACCAAAATCTTAATCAGATTCTCAACTCTCGTTCCCGGAACGATCACTCTATACAATAACTCGATTATATCTTTGACTCGAGTATACGAATATAGCTTATACATATAAGCACATAGCACATAGCACATAGCATATCCCTTTCTCGTAACTTTTATATCCTTATATACTTAACAATCAAAGTGTACTCGCTTAACCTTGGCTATTTCTCAAATCACACTAATATAACTCTTTTACGACCATAGATATCACTTATAGCTCTTAATAACAAACGATTTAATTTCCTTTTTCTTTTATTCCTTAATTCGAACCATACATACAAAACACATCCATATATATTCAATTTCAATCTCACACATTCATGCACAACTAATGAAATTTACAAGATTCATTTATTCACTTTAACCTTATCCTTTTTAATCGAAAATATGAATCATAAACACATTAAGGGTCAAAATCAACTTCCTTTAATCATCAAAATTCGAACACAACACTACTTAATCTTTATCATGCAATCAAACTCTCACTTAGCCATTAAATCAACTTAATTTCACCTTTTTACTCCTAAGAACCCATTCGGGTTTTTCCATAAATCAACATACAAGAATGGATTTTTAACATGCAAGGCAATACATCACATTTCCCACTTATTTTAGTCCTTAACTAGATCATTTCATTCACTTAAACACCAAATCATGCATCACCTAACTCATTCAACCAACATGTATTCACTTAATCAACAATTAACCCCTTTTATCTCATTTTTCATTCGGCAAAAACATAATCTATAACTCAAGGACTAATCAATAACATGCACACCTTGATTTTCTTTAAAACTAACATGCAATCACTTTTAGGCCATATGAACTTAGTGTTTACCAAGATTAACTCACAAAATCAAATTTCTCTTCTTAGTTAGCATAAAGCCGAATGATAAACTCACATGCAAGCCTTAATTTTTGATTTTCTAAGAAACAATCATTTACACACATCCATATACTTCCTAACACAATCAATACAACCATTTTATCAAGCACACACTCGAGTTTCATCAAAGAAGCAAAAACCCTTTTTCAAATTTTCAAGAAACCATAACATGCAAAGTTAAAATCAAATGATCATATCAGGGAAACTCCACCGGCTCTCCTTTGGATTATGGCGGGTGGTGGCCGAACTTGAGAGAGCCCATAACGGGTCTCTTCGCGAGTTTATGACCCCCAAACATGCTTGAATTCACTCTCATGGTTATGCATCAAGAAATGGTTTTTCTTGAACACCACCATAGTGATTAACCAACAAAACTTCTATAATTACTTACATGCAAATAGGAATCGAAGAGTATACCGAAAATAACAACTAAAGGTAGCAATATCTTTGAGTTTGAGTAGGGTTTGATAGTTGCATGCAAGTGAGAGAGATGAGAGATGAGAGAGCCGAGAGAGAGTGAGAGAGTGTATTCGAGAGAGAGAAAGGAAAGAAAAGAGAAGAGAGGGAAAGAGTGAGTGCACGAAAAAGAAAAAGAAAATGGGGGAGGGTGAATGAATTTATACTCCACCAAAACAAAGGGCAAAGTGGTAATCTATTAATTCCTTTTTAGCTCACACATTCTTTCTCTTTTTACTCAAATGCAACAAAATTCAAATATAAAATATATCTCTCTCGGGAAGTCAAGAATTATTGAAAATGACAATTTTAACATGTAGGTCTCGAAATTAGCTTTTTAACCATTACTCATAATGAATTTTTGAGTGAACGGTTGATTTTATATGAATTTCGCAAACTTGCTTTAATAAATATATTTTTCACATAAAATCAATTTAAAAATGGAAAGACCAACAATTAAATTCACTCATCATTTTCAAAAAGTCTCTAGGACCATTACAAGGATAACAAAACAGATTCCATGTTTTTATCTTACTCGGATGATTTTATAAAAATGCACGAAGGTTAATTAAACCTTTATTTAAATCACGTAATTCCTTTAAAATTCACAAAATTGACACAGAACACTTAGTCATGCACATAGTCAAGCGATCACACATATACAGTCACATAATGACTCAGGTCTGATCATAGAATTTATCCCTCTTTAATCTTTATCCTCTTTTACGCGTACCGGGTCACGTTCAGCCTGACGGCCCGACGCTCAGCGTTTCGATTACGCTTCTTATTCTCATTATCAATCAACACGTCACTTAGGACAAAATACTTTATTACTCATTCATTCCATTCAATCACACATAATTCACATTTTATATTCTTTAATTCCTTACTAAGACGGGTTCCGTTCTACTTGACGGCCCGACACCACAACAATACTTCTAAGCTGACTCTTTAAATTGGAACATTTATATCCACGCTCCCAAACTCTAGTGTACATAAAAGATACTTGATCAGCACTTAATCACATAATTATAATCACATCATATTTCACATACTTTATTGACTTAATTACGTCGCAAAATTCTCAGTCGTCACAGGTAATTCTTCTGGTACAGTTTCTATGTTCATTCTTTCCCTTTTTGCTTATCGCCTACCTCTACATTTGTTTTTCTTCATGAGTACATACTTCAAACTTTTATAGTCCGCATAGATCTTACGTTTTTCTCCATACATATCATGTTTCCCAACCTTTCAAAGCGAATATTACTACTGTTAGTCCTAATTATGAGGAGGATACTTCTGCTCATAAGGTTTCGGTTGTTTAGGTGCATATACAATAATTTTATTGTGTTGCATCAATACACATCCTACTCCCTTATGAGAAGCATCACTATAAATTACCAAATCTCCTTGGTACCTTCAAAATGATAAAGTAGGTGCTGTAACCATTCTTCCTTTAACTCCGCAAAACCTTCTTCACTCTTCTCTATTTCATATAGACTTCTTGCTTTTCCTGGTTAACTTTGTCAAAGGTATCACAACTTTCAAGAAATCATGCACAAATTTTCAATAATAACCGGTCCAGGGTAAAACTTCTTACTTTTGTTGGTGCTTTTGGCTTTTCCTTATTCATAGTAACTTTAATTTCTACTGGATCTCCTTTGGTTTCCTCCTCACTGTTTACTTATGCTTTCTACATCAAAACTTCCACCTTGCAAACTTTACATACGACTTCTTTCTTCTCCGACTCCTCAATTGTCATTAAATGCTTCGCATGATCCTCCATCGACTCTAAGTAACACAAATACAACTCATCCAGATATTCCTTAAAGATTATGTCCATAGGTTTAATCTTCGATTTGGTGAAATACCAAGTCTTAAATCAATCTTATAAAAGTACTTTGCTTCTTTCGTTTGATTAAACAAATCATTGGGTCAAGGTAACAGATACTTGCTCTTGATAGTAAACTTGTTGAGCTATTGCTAGTCGACGCATAATCTCATACTTCCATTTTTCTTGTTAATAATTAATGTCGGTGCACCTTATGGGATACACTGGGTCTAATCGCTTCTTTCTCCAACATCTCTTGCATCTGCTTTGCTAACTTCCTCATTTTAACTAGTGCTATTTTGTGTAAGGCCTTGGTCACTGGCTTCGTTTCATGTGCTAAGTCAATCACGAGCTTTACTTCTCTATATGGAGGAAATGTTGATAACTCATTTGGAAACATATCTTGAAACTCTTTAATTGCTATAAAATCTTCAAATTTTGTTTGCTTCTGACTTTTATTTATCTCATGACCACCATTATGCTCACATCTTGATCATCGTAATCATCGTTAACAAATTCTCTACTCTCCTTCTTCCTTTATATCTCATAATATTCTCTCTTAACATCTTCAAGACTATTTCTTCATCACGACGGTTTGTTTGGGCATCATGCTTCCATAGTTAATCCATTCCTTAGAATAATGTCAAGTCCTCTTGTCTCAAATGATATCAATTTTCACAACTTATTGCCAGAAATCTCAATTCCATCATTGGTATTCACTTATGTAACAATTACACGTTCTTGACTTGCTAGTCCTTTAATCATAATCTCATCAATTCAACAGAGTAATTCATTTCATCAGCAAAACCTTGAGAGGTAAACAAATAAGTTTTTCTCACATCTTTTAATACTTTAACGCATAAGGTATTTACCATAATCATCCATGTTGTCACGTCCGTAATCCGAACAACATATTTCACATGAAAATTGCATATTCTTGTTCTCGAAGACGCATTCCTTATTGGAGTAGATTCCCTTGGCTCATAGTGGATCCTTTACTGGGGCCAGTGATTGCAATCCTTGCCATATGCACTTGTTTCCTTTCCATATATGAGAGGTAGATGGAACTTCGTCTGCTTGGTTCATAATACGTTGATTTCTATTTGAAAACCTCTTGCAAAGAACGACCGTACAACGAAACGACTAGAAGAATTCAAAATTCAACAAAAATTAGAGTTGAAAAGAAAGAAGAAGTAAGGATTTGAATATGAATGAGACAACCATATTGGTACTTAAGATGGCCATTCTTTCATACCATATGGCATACAACACATGATTAGGTGGCGTCCCACCCGACTCTTCGTCATTCCGACAAAGTGTCTCACCATAACACTGTTTTTCCCAATCAGAAAGAAAAACTTGAGGGAAATAATTAAATTTGAAAGGAATGCAATATCCTCCTTTTCGATGTCATAGAAAAGAGTTTATTTAAGAAAAGAAGTTCATACTTATTTAAGAATCAAAAAGGAATATACGCTGTAATATTGAAGGCAAGAACGATACCATTGGTTACCATCCATATTTCATTTGTATTCATCTTTCGAGCTCGTTCGATCATATCCCAATTGGGTCATATAACAACTTTAGAAAGTCCGCTGAAATGTCTTCGCAAATCAAGCATTATAATGAATTCTTACTTGCTAAGTTTTGCGTCTTTAACATCGTACTTACATGTATAATACTTTAACAATTCGATCATAATGGCGTTCCTACCAAGTAACTTCGAGTTTCCTCTTTTACTTTAGAATAACCACATACCATTCGACATAACGATCCTTTTGTTAATTATATTCTTCTTTTAGAGAGGTCTGGAAATCTTTCCAATCTTCTTCGATCACGCTCCGGCTTCTGTTAAATCAATAAATTCTTCGAACTCTGACAGTCCTAGTAATTGTATGTATAGTTACTCCGTACGCTGATTCTGTTGTAAATTTTATCAAACAATACTTGCACCTTACTGTTAGGAATAATCAACTTCTTCATAATCATAGGTTACTTCGTTCTCGGAATTAGCAATACTAAGTCTGAAACAGCATCCTTCCAGGTAATCCGGGCTTTCTAACAAACAAGAAACTCAAGTAGTAACTTGACAACCAATGTTTAAAAATCATTTTATTCGAAAAGGCTTTTAGAAATTTGTAAAGGAAAATCTTTTTCAAAAACTTGTTTAAAAAGTTTGGAAAATCACAAACCTGGTTGTCCTTACTATATGAGTTGGTTGTTGTCCTTCCGACATATAACAAGGTACCAAATTAATGGAACGATCATATAAAGGTCCATTCACTTCAATCTACCTTCTCTCCTTTATTGGGCCCATTTTCCTTCTTTAATCGACGATCACTTCAAGTGTCGTTACATGTTATTGTATTCGTAGCTTCACATCAAAATTTCCATCCTGGAAATGCTCCCGTCATCAACTTTGTAGTCGTTAAGTAGAACAGGTTATTCAATAGTCAACAAGTCTATTTCATAGAACAAAATTTGCTCATTACACATCACATCAATACTTTACATATCGTATTTATCATAGCACCATCATTTAATTCTACAAAGGTTTCAGATTTATACTTTTCTTTCTACTTTTTCAAAATTCATCTCATTCATCCCACAACTGGTTACGGGTGGCCTAGTCACAAATGGCTTTTTTTAATCTGGTAGCAGCTATCCTCCGAAACACTTAAATCTTTTTTTCTAAACTTTGTCTCACCTTTATTTATATCTCAAGTACTCACCATTTACTGCAGCTCTCGAATCCATGCTCGTAGGTACAATTGCTTCATAAAACTGAGGGTATAGAACAGGGTGTAGGGTAAACTGAAGAGATACACTCACAGCCGAATGTCTAGTAAAGCAAGAATACAGAGATGGAGGTTCTTAAATAGGTAGTCTCATATCAAGAGGTGGTGGAATAGTGTAGAATAGCTTGAAGAGGTATAACTGTTACAACAGAAGATAATACTATTAATATTAATGGAAGAATAAGGTGCAATTCAAATCTGGGAGAAGATGACGACCCTTGAACAGAAAGCTCCAAACGATCAGATGATATAGGGAAATCAGGATCTGCCATTGTCGTTGTATGGAAATCACGTCGCAAGCTAAGAATCCCGAATCGCAACACGAACCGTGCCAGAGACCAACTATATAGTCGCACTCATCCTCACGATGTCTTATCTTTCTATTTCCTATTCCTAATCCTAACCCTCTACCTAATCCCGACAATCTAGGCTTGTTTCAGTGACTTATAACCTGTAGCTCTGAAACCAACCTGTGGCGCCCTCCAAACCCGGGTCAGAAGTTTGGGGTCCACAACATAAACATAACATATCAACCTGTATATGAAATATTAATTGCAATGACCCTGCTCTATATAACCATGGATCACAATAGGTTAAAGTATTAAAACAAGCCACAACCTTAACTTTTATTACAACGTACCAAATCCCAACTAATTTAACTTACAACTGATAATAAAATTATTCTTACAATCTTACTATCCCACTACCGCAGTAAGCTCCTGCTAGCTCGATCCAACTCAATCTGGAATCTTAGCTCGTACATTGAACTGGGAAACCTCGCTATCAACCGTATCCTTCTTAACTGTAGAGTACATAAAAATATTCGCAAGAGTGAGCTAACTAGCTAAGCAAGTCATAATAATAATAATTGAGGTTAAACAATGATCAAGTGAGATAATTCAGATGAATCAAGTTTCTTTTTAACTAAACATTAGAATTGGATATTTATTTTAAGTTTTAAAACTAAGGTTAGGCTGCTGATCAGTCACGCACTAACCCCGAGCAAAGCACACAGCACTGCTCTAATTACTGGATCCAAGGCACACATTGGCCTAATTCGACCCCGAATCTGGTCTGACCATGAATCTGGTCCATATAAGAAAACTATCCAATTCTAAAATATTTCAGTGTAATAAACAATGTAATTCAATAAGCAAGATCATAATCAACATTGATAAAGCATTTGTACAAAAGCGTAATGCGATTCATGAGTGTCATAAGGGTATATCAAGGTATGTACGAGAAACGGTTTTCAGCCTGTAAAAGGATCAGGTATTAGAAAAATAATGGTTTTTTTTTCAAGGTATAGTTCTTTGATGTTTTAAAGAATGGTTGGAGTAATTTTTTTTTTTGTGTTTTCAAACAATTTAAGTGTTTGGTGTTTGGTAGTTATACATTTGGGGAGTAGTATCATATTTGTGTGATTTGGTATCTGAGGATCAACAAAGGATGGTTTACAAAGAATAAGGCTTACGGCTCAAGATCAAGAAAATCAGGATTTAAGGTTTAATACTTTAAAGCACTTGCAATATAAAACAGGAGTTATTTTGAATAGTAGCAACATGTTATGAAACAGTTCGAAAACATTGGTAATATATCTTGAAGAAAAGTTCAGAAATACTTGCCTTACAAGGCTTTATAACTATTACTGATCAACTCTGAGCCGACTCTGTCACTCAGGCTTTAACGTCCAACCACTAGATCCCATTGGATTCAACTTCGACACTCAGGTCTTTCTGTTGAAACTCTACTGAGCTCGTCGACTGACTACTAGGTTATCTTTAGTCCATCGTCCACTTTCAGGTTCCCGACTATAACCTATAGAGTCGAAATACCCTACGTTAGACGTCTAGGTATGCTTGACATATCCTCGATACTAATTCTTACCCAACGATATTCAAACCCGACAAGTAATTATGAATATTATAATAACATATACAACAAATAGGGTTCACAATCTCAAAGATCGGTTCGGTGTTCGTTTTCGGAAAATACATATACTCTTTATTTTACGAAATCAGGGTTATCGATTTGGAAAAATATTTCATCACATCATATAACCAAGTTCGTATAAAACACACACATATATATAGTCACTCGACGTCCCGATAATCATCGGATACGTTCCCGTATTTACGTAATTCAGTTCCTAAAAATCGGGCAGCATTTCCTTCGTTTATCGGACTACCCGTCGAATACAATCGACGTCAATTCACCACAACAATCCATAGTCACAACAACCAACATCCATAATCTCCCAACCACCAATTCAATACTATTATTAATTATTATTCGCATTTTACATTTATTTATTCTAAAATATTAGGACACGGAATTGCGTCATCACAGTCCACCATCAGCTCACTGATGTTCATCGCTAACGGCGACGGAATTTATCGGTACCCGAATAATTCAGATTTCCAGAAAATTCCACCGATTAAATCATTTCTGGACACAATTATATTTTATTTTCACTATCCCTTCAATTCATTTTCTGCAGAAATAATAAAATAAAATAACATTAACACCATTGAATAAAGGCAACAGAAGGCAATCAAGCAGCAATACAGGGCGTGGTACACACGCGCAGCACACGGCGCTGCCGTACAACACCGGAAACCCGAGTAGGAGGCACACCATGATTACCAGGCTGAATCACACACATACACATCCATACATATATGTGTATATATATATATATAATTAGCGGCAACCGAATAACCACAGTTACAGGGGCAATAGAAGCAAAACAGTGACGATGCCAAAAGAACAGGCAGCGAAACAACAGAGACGGCGGCAAATCGTCGCCGGAGAGATCAAAATGGAAAGACGGAAACTCACCAGACGGGGAAAAATGAGGCGAGGGAAGACACAATCGAGGGGGCTGCATATATGTATGCATATATAATCGAGAAAGAGAGAGATTTTGCAAGGAGATATAGAACCGGGAGATTGAGCCGAGAGAAAAATGGGGAGAAAGGGGTACGGGGGGTGTTTATGTGTCTGTGCGTTTGTTTGTTGTTTTTTTTTCTAAATCACCAACAACTGCCACGTACACAAACGCAGCAAAACCCAAATCTGAGAAGCAAACACGTGTCCCGTTCTCTCGGTTTCTCCAGAAATTCGCGAATAATAGAACCAAGTTGCGGGTAAAATAAACCCGAAAAATTATCAAAATAGTATATCACAAATAATTCGAAGTTATTAAAAATAAATTTTTCATAATTTTTAAAGTATTTTTAGAACGCAACTTACATCCGTATTTCACAATTAACGAACCAAGCTGCACTTAAAACAAATTCAGAAAATTACGAGAATAGTTTTAAAATATCACAAATATCCCGAAGTTTATAAAGACGTAAATTTTGAAATTTTAAGATAATTTCTGAAACACCATTTATACCCGCTTCTATCAATAAAATGAAACAACGAGCGCGTGAAATTAATCCCGAAAATTTCGAAAATAATTTTAAAATTCTCAGAATATTTCAAACTTAAATAAATATGAGTTTCATAATTTTTGAAGAATTCTAGAATTAAATATGGATTTTACAAATAAAAGCATTCAGAAAATCATTTAAAGATAAATAATTAATAAAATATTGATTTCTCAATTTTATAAAATCCTAAAAATAATTATTGTAATTATAAAATCATAAAACAATTTTAGAAACATTCCCAATATTTATGCAAATAAATTTGTACTAAATCCACTTTTTGAAAGTGAAAACAATTCAATACGATCCCATAATTAATCGCGCGGACAACCCGATACACCATAAATCACATATGGATAATAATCAAACAACACATAGCGGTCAAAACCAACACACATATTTTATTTTTTTAATAATTTCCATAATTACATAATTAAATAATTCAAAAATACACGAGTCGTTATACCTTGGAGGTTTCTTTGCAACAGAAGCTTTAGACTTTAGATTTGTCTTTTCAGCTTTAAATCTAGCTTCTTCCTCCTTGAGACTTTCTAAATCCATTCCAGGATTATGTTTCAGAAATAATCTTCTAGCAATCTCTTCATCAAGTGTCTGAATCTTGGGATCCTTGTAGTAGACAGTAGTCTGCTTTCCCTTGACCTTCAGAGTTTGCAAAAACTTCTGAGAGTCTTTACTTCCTCCTTCAATCAGAACATCAGAACTTGAGATCAGATTTTGAGTATCAGTAATTGCTATCAGATTTTGAGTTTGAGCAGCTTCAGAACTTGTCTTCTTTTGAATAGAAGATTTGCTTGCATTGGTAATTAGTTTCCTAGAAGAAACCTTGCTGTTTTGACCTTGACCTTGATCCTTGCTAGGGTTTCCCTGGTCATCTTCATTATTATCCCTTTTCTTCAGTATCTGAGTATTAGAGCATTTGGACTTAACTATCTTCTCCCCCTTTTTGGCATCATCAGGTAGTAGGAGAGAGAGAAGAAGTTCAACTGAAGATTGGATTTCATTAAGTTGAGCTTGTTGAGAGGCTTGATTCTGCAGGACCTCAGTAATTTGGGCCTGTTGCTTCTCTTGTACCTTCTCAATAGCTTCAACCTTTTCATGTATAGGTCTGATATGTCTTGACTTGTCCAACTTGAGAGTCATATCTAGCTTTTTCGCTGACTCAAGAAGTTTATCAACCTTGGCATGAGTTTAAGAGTGTAGACCTTGAAGATTTTTAGTAGATAGAGCTATGACTTTGAGTTATGTCTTGAAATCAGAATTTGTGAGCAACTCATCAGCTTTTCTAATATGGTCTGTCAGTACTTTGGAGCTTGGAATGAAATCAGTTTCATTCCACTTCTTGGTCCACTCCACACCTCTGTGAGTATCTTCCCAAGGAATAGGAGCATCCTATTCAACAAACTTTTGGATTAATGCCTCTTTTCCAAGAATGAGAGCATTTACTGGACCTAACTCTCCAGAACTTGCAAAAAATCCATCATCTTCTGACAACACAAGAGTGTGTGTAACAGAAGGAGAGTCTGTACCAGCTTCATTTATATTCTGAGCATCAGAATTTATTTCCAGAATTGGAGTTGTTAATATCCCAGCCTGTAAGATAGGAGAATTGACAGTAGATGGATGAGCTGCTGTTGGAGCTTCCAGATAAAGAACAATAGGAATATTCATATTATGAATATCTACATTAGAACTTGTGCCTTGTTCTTCAGTATTATTTGTAGCTTTGATTAGAGAGACAGGAGGTGTGAGCACTGTGTCTGGAACAGTGTCTTGAGCTTGAGTTGGGGATGGCAAAGCTTCAATTATAAATGGCTTTGAGATCAGAGATTCCTGATCCCCTTCCTCAGCTTCTTCAGTATCCTCTGATGGAGGCTTATCCATGTGCCTTCCTGCCCTCATTTTCTTCAATCTCCTTGATAGAGAAAGATTTGCCTTTGCAGCATCAAAACTTACAGTTCTCTTTCTCTTCAAAGTATTAGAACCCTCAGCTTCAGCATTTATCTGATGGGTTGACCCTTCAGCTTCTACTTCTTTCTGAAAAATCACATTTTCAGCTTCAACAGTCACAGGTTCTGAGGCATGACCCTGTGCTTCTTCATCATCTGATTCATCCCTTAGAATCATCCTTCTTCTCCTTGGTGGAGATTTAGGAACAGATTTTGATCTTTTAGGCTTTGAGGATGAAGGTCTGATGGTAGGTGCTGATGGTTGTTGTTGTGAGGATTGAGCTGGTTGGAAGTATGTTCAGATGGTAGGTTGAGTTGGTTGAGGTTGAGAGGTGGTTGGTTGTGTAGGTGCTGATAGAGGTTGGGATGGTTGGACATCAGGATATATGGAGGTATAGGTGTTTGGGTCAGAGTTTACCAAAAACTGTTTGACTGATTGTGGAATTTGAAGGGGTCTTAAAACAGTTTTCTTATTATCATTAGATAATAAGTCCGTAAAAGCTCTTTTAGCAAGTTTAAATGGAACAATTAACTCACTTGTTAGTTGTGGTGCATCAGAGCAACAGAAACTGTAAATAAGCTAACAGAATCTAGCAAAATAGATTATATTTCTATCTTCTGTCATCCTATCACCTATGAATCCTAAAACAACATTTGCATAATCAAAATGTGTTTGATTCAAGAGAGCATACCCAATTTGTTAACTCGGTATGGGTATAGCATCAAAATTGGAGCACTTGTTGGCAAAGGCCTTTGTTATGCAGTCAAAGAAGAAAATCCATTCCCTCCTGATGTGAGGTCTCTTCAATTGACCCAGCTTTTCCAAAGACTTCTCATAACCCAGGTTGGCCATCATCTGTTGAAGAGCAGGCTCCTCAACTGTTAAACTGTAAACACAGTTTTCTGGAAAATATAAAGCCTGTATAACTGTAGCCAAAGTCACCACATGATCACCCTCCCTTGTTGTGAAGATAATACTAGGGGACCCATGTGCACCACCATCATCATATACACCACTCCTCCATAATTCCAGCACTTGAGTTCCTGAGATTGCTTCTGGTTGGGTCAGTGCATAGCCTATTTCACTTTGAGACAAAAAGTCTTGGATGAAGTGAAGTTCTGATGGGCCTTCATCCTTGCTGAGAATAGCTAAGTAGTTGTTAGGAACAAACTTAGCTCCATTGAAAACAATGTCTTTTAGTGCCATTTCTGTAAGAAATAAGTGAGAAAATAGAGTGTACACAAGGTGTTTGATAAAAGGCCTGTAAGAAAATAGCTTCAGAGAATATTAGAGAGAGAGAGAGAATAAGAGAGATTAAGAATAAGAAAAGTAGGTAAAAGATTGTAAAATCGTTTAACTCTCATATATATACTCTCTCCACTCAACAACTCTTTTTGGAAGTAAAACAGACCCTTTACACCTGTCAACCAGTAAATAGTTAAAGTAGTAGTTAGTGGGTATGAGAAATAAGTAGTAATTAATGTCCACATGCAGTGTTTCAAAACAAACACATTTCCCACTAACCAAATGATTATGACTGTTTTTATCTCACTTAAATATATTCTGATAAAATATGACCATTCAATATTACCACAAATAAGTTAAGTAAATAAATAATGCAACGTAAGCATCAGAGTTTCCATCAGGATTTAATATCAGAACTTGACTATTATTAGATTTTAACGGTCATCAGAACATGGCTTCTGTACTCAAAAAGTGAATGTCTATTTCTGTGATTCTTCATACAAATACTGACTTGTTTCTTCAGAGTTTAAGCATCAGAACTTCCATTAGAACTTGTCCTCAGAATTCATGCAAATGACACTTAACTGTTTGTCAAAAAAAACTTAATCACCACAGTAATTTTCATCATTCATATGGAGTGAAAGTGTGTGCATTAGCAAAATATCAGATAAAGATTAAAGTCTGATAAACTTCAGTACATCTTAGAAATAAGGCATAACTAAGAAAAGTGCTTAAAATATGTCATTAATAATGAAGTCTACTATAGAACAAATTTATGAAAGAGTTCACCTCAACTGTTTGTGCTCATTTTATGCATCTTTTGAAATTCCTTTTTACAGTGGCTTCTTAGTGTAAATGAGTCACAACTGCTATCAGAATTTATGCTATTATCAGAGTATTTCTCCAGTAATCAGAGAATGTGAAAAGTCACCAAGAAAAATTTATTTGCTTTTCTAATGCATATAACTTAATACCAGCAATGCACTTGGATCTTCCCTTCCACATATTTACTCTAGATCTCAAAGGAGTACCCGACTTCAATTTTTTTTCTTTTCTTTTCTTCAGATAAATGAGTCTTATCAAGCATGTGGTTCATCCTTAAAATATACTGACATCAGAATTTGATAGATAAGAAGCAAGAATCTAGTTTGTGACTTAGTAATAAGATACACAAACTAAATTTGACTAAGCTTAAAATCAGAATTTGCTTGTGTTAATGAATTTCTACATAAACAACTAATTCAAACATGGGATTTCTAGTATGTTAAAGACTACTAGGTTAGCATCTAGCACAGTAATCCTCATTGGATTGAATAGTCACAAAACATTTAAAACACTATCATAATATATAGATCCATATCAGATAACAATCAGTATTTAATGTATTACAGTTTAAGCACAGATTACATAGAGATAAGACAATCTGTAAACACTGATAAAAAATTCTGATGCATGAGAACAAAAACTAAGCAGATTTTGAGAAAGAACCTGAAACCATTCCAAGTTTATTTACCAGTTTTGTAAAAGTAGTTTCACATAGTGGTTTTGTGAAGATATCTGCTAGTTGTTGATCTGTTGGAACAAAATGCAATTCCACTGTACCTTCCATCACATGTTCCCTTATAAATTGGTACCTAATGCTGATGTGATTTGTCATTGAGTGTTGAACTGGATTACCTGTCATAGCAATAGCATTTTGATTATCACAGTAAATAGGTATTTTAGAAAAATCTAACCCATAGTCCAGTAACTGATTCTTCATCCAAAGAATCTGTGCACAACAGCTTCCTGCAACAATATATTCTGCTTCTGCAGTTGATGTGGAAATTGATTTCTATTTCTTGCTAAACCAAGAAACCAATTTGCCTCCAAGAAATTGGCAGCTTCTACTAGTGCTTTTCCTGTCTATTTTGCATCCTGCAAAATCTGCATCTGAGTAACCTATTAGCTTAAAATCTGATTCTCTAGGATACCACAATCCTAGATCAACTGTACCCTTGAGGTACTTGAAAATTCTTTTCACATCTATTAGATGAGGTTCTCTTGGATCAGCCTGAAATCTTGCACAAAGACAAGTAGCATACATGATATCAGGTCTACTTGCAATTAAATAGAGTAAAAAGCCAATTATACCTCTGTAGTTAGTAATATCTACTGATGAACCAGTATCTTTATCTAACTTGGTTGCAGTGGCCATGGGAGTGGATGTAGTTGAACAGTCTTGCATTCCAAATTTCTTCAGTAAATTTCTGGTGAACTTGGATTGATTGATAAAAGTACCTTCTTCATTTTGCTTGACTTGAAGTCCCATAAAATAGCTAAGTTCTCCCATCATACTCATTTGATATATTGACTGCATTAGCTTTGCAAACCTTTCACATAGTTTGGCATTTGTAGAACCAAATATGATATCATCAACATATATCTGTACCAAAAGTAAGTCCTTTCCATGGTTGAGGTAGAACAGTGTTTTATCAATTGTACCACCGTGAAATCCACTTTCCAGAAGGAATTGAGTAAAAGTCTCATACCATGCTCTTGGAGCTTACTTAAGGCCATAAAGTGCTTTGTCAAGTCTATAGACATGATTAGGAAATTTTGGATCTACAAATCCTGGAGGTTGTTCAACATATACCTTTTCTTCTAATTCTCCATTGAGAAAAGCACTTTTCACATCCATTTGAAAGACTTTAAACTTCTTGAGAGCAGTATAATCCAAAAAGATTCTTATGGCCTCCAATCTAGCAACTAGTGCAAATGTTTCATCATAATCAATACCCTCCTGTTGAGAGTAGCCTTTAGCAACCAGCCTTGCTTTGTTTCTTGTAATCATGCCATCACTGTCAGTTTTGTTTCTGAACACCCATTTTGTGCCAACAATTGATCTGTTCTTTGGTCTTGGCACTAGGGTCCATACTTTATTTCTTTCAAATTCATTTAACTCTTCCTGAATTGCTTGCACCCAATCAGCATCTTGAAGAGCTTCTTCCACTTTCTTTGGTTCAGTCTGAGATAGAAAAGAATGATAGAGACATTCATTTGATGTTGCAGTTCTAGTTCTGACACCTGTTTCAGGATCTCCAATTATTAAGTCAGGTGTATGTGATTTGGTCCACTTCCTTGCAGATGGAAGTTGATTTCTAGAACTGGATCCTCCCCCATGATCCATGCTGTCTCCATTAGCATTTTCTGATGCTCCCCCTGTATTTATGCTCTCTGATAGTTCAGAATTTGAGTTGGATTCTTCAGGATATGAAGAATCAGAGTTTCCAGAATTATCAGAATTTGGCTAATCAGAACTTGATGAATCAAAACTTGAAGAGCCAGTGACAGGTTCTGATACTTCTTGAGAGTCTTGAGTTGTGGTAGGATCTTCAGCTTGCTCCCCCTGAACGAGTGCACTTTCCCTTGGAGTAGTTACCAAAGTTTCAATGACATCAGAATTTAATCCATCAGAACTTACATGATCAGGATTTAAGCCATCAGAATTTACAGTATCAGAATTTAAATCTTCATTTTCAAATCTCAGCTGATCATGATCATTGAAATCTTCAAGTCCAGTAATCTTCTTATCATCAAAAGATACATTGATAGATTTCGTGACAACCCTTGTTCTTAAATTGTTGACTCTGAAGGCTTTTGTGGAAAGTGGATATCCAACAAAAATTCCTTCATCAGCTTTTAGATCAAATTTTGACAGCTGTTCAGGATGAGTCTTAAGAACAAAACACTTGCAACCAAATACATGAAAGTATTTCAAATTTGGCTTCTTTTTCTTCACCATCTCATATATAACGACTCGTGTATATTTTTGAATTATTTAAATATGTGATTATTATGGAAATTATTAATTAAACAAAATATGTGTTTGGTTTTGATCGCTATGTGTTGTTTGATTAGTATCTAAGTGTGATTTATGATGTATTGGGTTGTCCGCGTGAATAATTAAGGAATTGTGTTGAATTGTCTCACTTTTAAAGTAGATTTAATGCAAATTTATTTATATAAATATTTGAAGTATCTTTAATATTTTTTTTTATGATTTTATAATTACAATAATTATTTTTAGGATTTTATAAAATTGAGATATCAATATTTTATCAATTATTTAACCCTGAATGATTTTCTGATTACATTTATATGTAAAATATGTATTTAATTTTGGAATTCTTCAAAAATTATAAAACTCATATTTATTTAAGTTTATAATATTCTGAGAATTTTGAAATTATTTTGGAAATTTTCGGGATTAAATTCACTCGCGCGCTTATTCGTTAATTTGTTAAATCCGGGTATTTTACGCATTTGAAAATTTCATATTAAATTTTGAAAATTTTATTTTATTACCTCTTGAATATTTTGAGGATTTTGGTATAAAATTCGTAATTTCTTGATGTTTTTTGATGCGCAGCTGGTTCGTTATTTTATCAGAAAGTGACCCAATAATTTTCGAAACACGAGTCGGGGACACGTGTAATGTAATCCGTTTATCTTTTTGTTGTGTGTTATGTTTAATTGCTTCGTGGCAATAGCTTAATGTACACACGAGTATCACAGTTTCATATATCTCTTTGTGTCACATAACTCTGTCTCTCCTCTCCTAATCTCTCCCATTCGCTCTCATTAAATCTCTCGATTACTCCCTCCTCTGTTCTTACCCCTTATTCCTCTTTCCCTGTTCTCTTTACACCCGTTTCCCCTGTTTCTTTTCTCCATTTTCTGGCCAATTTCCGGCGCCGCCTGGCCTTTTGTTCTCCGGTTTAATTCCGGTGATTTTTCCCGGCTTTATCCCTGTTGCTCTACATGTCTACATATATGTGTGTCTCTGTGTATATGCTTATGTGGGTGTGTGTGTTTTAGTGTATGTGTTTTGTGCGTGTGTGGGAGTGATAGTGTGTGTGTGCTGTGTTCGTGCGGCGTGTGGCCGTCTGGGTTCTGTGATTGTGATCTTCTGGTTGGGCTTTGGTTGGGCCTGGTGTGGTCCGTCTATGTGCAGTGGTTTTGGGATGATGTAATTCTAATTTGGATTTCTTATTTTTGTGCATAAAACTTTTATTAATATTTTGTGATATTAAATTCAATGCGCATGGATAATGGTTTTAATAATCGGTGGAATTTATTTGGAAACCCGACACGTATCAGGCACCGATAAATTTTACCGCCGTCGACAGGAACTTCGGTGAGTCGACGGTGGACGATGATGATTTAATTCTGAGTCCTAATATCTTAAAATAATTAAATGAATAAAATATGATTAATAATTATATAAAATTGGTATTGGTGGATTTATGAATTGACGTTGTTAACTGAAATTGGTGGTTGGGAATTGAATTGTAGTTGGTTTGGATCTGGTTGTGATTGATTTGACGTCGATGATGTGTCGACGGGTAGTCCGATAAACAAAGGGGACGCTGTCCGATTTTCGGGAAATCGAACTACGGAAATACAGGAGCGTATCCGAGGATTATCGGGACGTCGAGCGAGTATAAGTAAATACATATACGTATGTTTTATACAAAACCTGATCGTATGTGGCAGTAAAACGTTTTGCCAAAATCAATAACCATAATTTCATACAATGATGAATATACGTATTTTCTGAAAATGAACACCGAATTGATTTTGAGGACGTGAACCCTAACTGATGCTTGTATTGGAATAATGTATGTGTTACGAGTCGGGTTTTGTTAACGCATGGGTAGATTGTTAGCGAGGATATCTCAAACATAATCGAGTGTCTAAGTTAGGGTGTTTCGACCTTGTAGGTTCTAGTCGGAATGCCCGAGAATTTGCATTGGACGAAAGATAGTTGGTTCCAATCAAAGGATTTAAGTGTTGAGGTCGAATCCAGAGTGATCTAGTGGATAGATAATAAAGCCTAAGCGACAGAGTCAGCTCAGAGTCGATCAGTAATAGTTGTAAAACCCTGTAAGGCAAGTACTTCTGAACTTTTCTTCAAGATATATTGCAAATAATTTCGAACTGTTTCATAACATGTCGCTATTGTTCAAAATAACTCATGCTTTATATTGCAAGTGCTTTAAACTATTTAACCTTGAACCCCGGTTTTCTTGATCTCGAGCCATAAGCCTTATTCTCTGTAAACCATCCTTTGTTGATTTTCAGATACCAAACCACCCAAATATTATACTACTCCCCAAATGTATAACTACCAAACACTAAACACTGGAATAAAATTGTTTGAAAACACAGAAACTTTTATACTCCATCTATTCTTTATAACACCAAAGAACTATACCTTGAAAAATCATTATTTGTCTAATACATGATCCTTTTACAGGCTGAAAACCGTTTCTCATACATATTCTGATATACCCTTGTGATATCCATAAGTTTCCTTACATTTTTATTTAAGTGTTTAATCATCATTGATTATGATCTTGTTTTATCGGATTTTATTGTTTATCATATTGAACTGCTTTAGAATTGGATTGTTTTTTTGTGTGTATGGACCAGATTCGTGGTCAGACCATATCAATGGTCAAGTTAGGCCAATGTGTGCCTTGGATCCAGTAATTAGAGCAGTGTTGTGTGCTTTGCTCGGGGTTAGTGCGTGACTGATCAGCAGCCTAACCTTGGTTTTAAAACTTAAAATGAAGATCCAATTCTAATGATTGTTTAGCAATAAACATGATTCCTCATAATCATCTCGTTTGATCATTGATTACCCTCAATTATTGTCATTGTGACTTGCTGAGCTAGTTAGCTCACTCTTGCGAATCTTTTTATGTATTCTACAATTAAGAAGAATACGGTTGATAGCGAGATTTCCCAGTTCAATGTACGAGCTAGGATTCCAGATTGAGTTGGATCGAGCTTGCTGGAGCTTATTATGATAGTGGGATAGTAAGACTGTAAGAATAATTATATTGTTCAGTTGTAAGTTAAATTAGTTGGGATTTGGTACGTTGTAATAAAAGTTAAGGTTGTGGCTTATTTTCATACTTTAACCTCTTACGATCCGTGATTATGTAAAGCAGGGTCATTGTAAATATTATTTCTTATACAGGTTTATATATTGTGTATGTGTTGTGGACCCCAAACTTCTGACCCGAGTTTGGAGGGCGCCACAAGTTGGTATCAGAGCTACAGGTTATAAGTCACTGAAACAAGCCTAGATTGTCGGGATTGGGTAGAGGGTTTGGATTAGGAATAGGAAATAGAAAGATAAGACGTTGTGAGGTTGAGTGCAATTGTATAGTAGGTCTCCCGCACGGTTCGTATTGCGATTCGGGATTCTTAACTTGCGACATGATTTCCAGACAACGGCATCGGCGGATCCTGATTTCCATGCATCATCTGATCGTTTGGAGCTTTCCGTTCGAGGATCGTCATCTTTTCCTAGATTTGACGCACCTTGTTCTTTCATCAGTATTAATAGTATTACCTTCTGTTATGACAGTTGTACCTCTTCAAGCTATTCTACGCTATTCTACGTTATTCTACCACCTCTTGATACGAGACTACCTATTTAAGAACCTCCATCTGTTTATTCTTGTTTCACTGGACATTCGGCTGTGAGTGTATCTCTTTAGTTTACTATACACCATGTTCTATTCCCTCATTTTAAAACCTATCTTATGGAGCAACAGTATTTACGAGGATGGATTTGATAGCTACAGCAAATGGTAAGTGCATGAGATATTAATAAAGGTGAGACGAAGTTTTGAAAGAGAATTAGAGAAGAGTATGGATCTGGAGCTTTCCTAGGAGTTAGATAATGGTGTTATGACAATGTGATATATTTGTAGTAATAATGTGATGTGTCGTCAGTGGACTTGTTGACTATTTGATAACCTGTTCTACTTAACGACTACAAAGTTCATGACGGGAGCATTACCAGTATGAAAGTTTTGATGTGAAGCCACGAATACAATAACATGCAACGACAATTGAAGTTTTCATCGATTAAGGAAGGCAAATGGACCCAATAAAAGAGAGAGGGTAGATTGAAGTAAATGGATCTTTATGTGATCATTTCTTTAAATTGGTACCTTTTTATAAGAAGGAAAGACAACAACCAACTCATATAGTAAGGACAACCAAATTTGTGATTTTCAAAATTTTTAACAAGTTTTCGAAAAAGATTTTTCCTTACAAAATTTTTAAAAGCCTTTTTGAATAAAATAAGTTTTAAACATTGGTTGTCAAGGTACTACTTGAGTTTCTTGTTTGTTAAAAGACCCGGATTACCTGGAAGGATACTTGTTTCAAACTTAGTATCGTAAATTCAGAAAACAAAGTAACCCCTGATTATGAAGAAGTTGATTATTCCTAACGCTAAGGTGCAAATATTATTTGACAAGGTTAATAACAGAAATTGCGTACGGAGTAATTATTCATCCAGTTGCAGAGACCATTTAAGTTTAAAAAATTCATTGATTTAACAGAAGCCTGGGCATGACCGAAGAAGATTGGGAAGATTTCCAGACCTTTCCAAAAGAAGAATATTATTAACAAAAGGATCGTTATGTTGAATGATTCGGGATTATTCTAAATTGAAAAAAAAAAGAAAGGAAACTCGAGGCTATCTGATAGGGATGCCATTATGATTGAATTGTTAAAGGATTGTACGTGTAGGTGCGATGTTAAAGACGCAAGACGTGACAAGTAAGAATTTACCATAATGCTAAATTTGCGAAGGCATTTCAACGTACTTTCTAAAGTTGTTATATGGAACAATGGGAATATGATCGAACAAGCTCAAAAGATGAATACAAGTGAAATGTGGATGGTGACCAATGGTGTCGTTCTTGTCTTCAATATTACATCGTATATTCCTTTTTAATTCCTAAAAATATATAAACTTCTTTTCTTAATAAACTTCTTATGATGATATCAAAAAGGAGGATATTGCATTCCTTTCAAATTTAAATTGTTTCCCTCAAGTTTTGCTCTTTGATTGGGACAAACAGTGTTATGGTGAGACGCTTTGTCGGAATGACGAAGAGTCGGGTGGGACGCCACCTAATCATGTGATGTATGTCATACGGTATGAAAGACTGGCCATCTTAAGTACCAATGTGGTTGTCTCATTCATATTCAATTCATCACTTCTTCTTTCTTTCCAACTTTAAGTTTATTAAAATTTTGAATCCTTCTAGTTGTTCTGTCGTACTGTGTTCTTTGCAAAAGTTTTTAGAGTAAAAATCAACGTATTCTGAACCAAGCGGGCAAAATTCCATCTACCTCTCATGCATAGAAAGGAAACAAGGGCATATGGCGAGAATTGCAAATTACTAACCCAGTCAGGAATGCACTAAGAATCAAGGGAATCTACTCCAATACGTCTTCGAGAACGAGAATATGCGATTTTCCTGTGAAATATGTTATTCAGAATACGGGCGTGATGACATGGATAATTATGGTGAATACCTTATGCGTTAAAGTATTAAAAGATGTGAGAGAAACTTAATTGTTTATCTCTCAAGGTTTTGTTGATGAGATGAATTACCCTGTTGAATCGATAAGATTATGATTAAAGGACTGACAAGTTAAGAACGTGTAATTGTTAAATAAGTAAGTATCAATGGTGGAATTGAGATTTTTAGCAATAAGTTGTGAAGAATTAATATCATTTGAGATAAGAGGATTTGACATTATTCTAAGGAATGGATTAACTATTTAAGCATGATGCCCAGACAAACCGTCGTGATGAAGAGATAGTCCTAAAGACGTCAAATGAGAATATGATGAGGTATAAAGGGAAAAGGAGGGTAAAGAATTTGTTAACGATGATTACGGTGATCAAGATGTGAGCATTATGGTGATTATGAGATAAATAAAAGTCAGAAGCAAACAAAATTTGAAGATTTTATAGCAATTAAGGATTTTCAAGATATGTTTCCAGATGAGTTATCAATATTTCCTCCAAATAGAGAAATAAAGCTCGCGATTGATTTAGCACCTGAGACGAAGCCAGTAACCAAGGCCTTACCTAAAATGGCACCAGTTAAAATGAGAAAGTTAGCAAAACAGATGCAAGAGATGTTAGAAGAAGGAGCGATTAGACCTAGTATGCCCCCTAAAGTGCACCGGTATTAATTATTAATAAGAAAGATGGAAGTATGAGATTATGCGTCAACTACGAAAGCTCAACAAGTTTACTATCAAGAGTAAGTATCTGTTACCTCGAAATAATGATTTGTTGATCAAACAGAAGAAGCAAAGTATTTTCTAAACTTGATTTAAGATTTGGGTGTTACCAATTGGAGATTGAACCTATGGATATATCAAGGATAATTTTCAGAACCAAGTACTGCTGCTATAAAATTCTAACAATGTCATTTGGATTAACCAATATACCAGTAATATTTAAACTTAATGGACAGAATCTTTAAGGAATATCTGGATGAGTTGTATTTTTGTTACTTAAAGTCAACGGAGGACCATGCGAAACATTTAATGACAACTGGGGAGTCGGAGAAGAAAGAAGTTGTATGTAAAGTTTGCAAGGTGAAAGTTTTGATGGTAAAAAGCATAAGTAATCAGTGAGGAGGAGACCAAAGGAGATCCAGTAGAAATCAAAGTTACTATGAATAAAGAAAGGCCAAAAAGCACCAATAAAAGTAAGAAGTTTTACCATGGACCGGTTATTATTGAAAATTTGTGCAAGATTTCTTGAAAGTTGCAATACCTTTGACGAAGCTAACCAGGAAAAGTAAGAAACATATGAAATGGAGAAGGGTAAAGAAAGTTTTGCGGAGTTAAATGAGAGAATGGTTACAGCACTTGCTTTATCACTTTGAAGGTATCAAGGAGATTTTGTAGGTTATAGTGATGCTTCTCCTAAGGGAATAGGATGTGTGTTGATGCAACACAATAAAGTTATTGTATATGCATCCAGACAACCAAAACCTTATGAGCATAAGTATCCTACTCATAATTTGGGACTAGCAGTAATAATATTCGCTTTGAAAGATTGGGAAACATGATATGTGTGAAGAAAGGTGCAAGATCTATACGGACCATAAAAGTTTGAAGTATGTACTCACGAGGAAAAGCAAATGTAGAGGCAGGCGATAAGCAAAAAGGAGAGAACGAACATAGAAACCGTACCAGAAGAATTATCTATGAAATTTTAGAAGTTGGAGTTGGAAGTCATATATATAATCCCAAGGAAACAACCTTTCAGTCAGAATTGTTAAGAAACGATAAGGAGATATCAAGAGAAGATAATGGATCACGATGTTAACAGTTAGTAAGAGGAGGATTATACACTCAGAAGAACGATCACGATATTCCTAGGTTTTCTTCCAGCACTTATATGCTACAGGTAAAAGAATTAAGAAATGAGATCCTACCGGGAATTCACGAGATAAAGTATTTAATGCTAAGATATACGTAAATTTAAAGAAAATAGTGATAACCAGGTATGAGAAGGAAATTTCAAGATGGATTAGGAAGTGTTGGACATGTCAAAGGATTAAGGTGAAGTAGTGGAGGCCTAGTGGATAAGACAGACCCAGGGAGTGGTTTTTTAAAAAGCGAATCGTAAAGTGTACCAGTGATGTTAAGGGAGAAAAGGAATGAAATTATGAGAGTATGTACTGATTATCGGGAGTTGGACAAAATAACAAATAAAAATAAGTGACCCCTATAAAGAATTAATTACTTACGAGACCTAATTCAAGAAGTGTGTTATATTTCGGGGATTAACTTAAGATCCGACCTGAGAACATATCAGAGATTACGATTAAAGTGAGTTATGAGCATTGGAAGCTCTAGTGATATCATGTGAAGTAACAAGTGTATCAGTTGACTATAAGGAATTAAGGAACTTGCTGTATAAAGAGTACTCGGACAAGCAAACTGTATTTATTGATAACACCCTCATCTACTCAAAGAATAAGAAAGTCTACATGGAATGCCCAAGGATTTTCCTCCAAAGATTAGAAGGAAAGCAACTATATGTTGAGTCTTCGAGTATGAAATTTTGACCGAGGTTAACAAAAGATTCTGATTAATCCACTAACAACTACCTAAACAAAGCCGCATGGTAACGGATGCCTTGTGCAGAAAGAAAGGATTGGATATAATTAAAACCCCTTAGGAGTTAATAAAGGAATTGGAAAAAAGTAGAATATGAAGTTCAATTACCTAAAGGTGATTATAAGTGAATATATGAGATTACTTTTCAACCTTAATGGATAGAAACGAGTAGGAGATGTTTAAATGTTTGGAAGCTAAAGTTGAGAATGAGCACCGCCTATCATCCTTAACCGAAGAGTCAAAGTAAGGAAATGATTCAGGAAGTATAATATATGTTGAAAGGTCTAGTTTTAAGGGAACACTGGAATGATCATTTATCGTCGATGTCAGCTTTAGAATACCACTTTACCAAGCCTTATATAGACGCAAATGTAAGTCCCCACTTTATTGAAATAAAGTGGGAGAAAGAAAGTCGTCAAATCCTACGTTAATCCAGCACACCAAGAGCGTAACAATATTGATTAAAGCAGTTCAGAGTAGACAAATAAAGAAGTGGAATTGTATCAAGGGAAAGTATGAATATAGAAATAGGACCAGTAGTGTTAGTAAAAGTGTCGTCTTGTAAGAGACTGGATAAGTTTGAGTAGAACGGACAGGTTAAGTCCTAAAATTAGTAAACCATTCGAGGTATTGATAGATATAGATAAAGTTGTTCATGAATTGATGTTACTGTCACAATAGTGTGTGTATATATAATGTGTTCTGTGTGTTAATGTTAAGGTGATAAGTATCTGATTCGAATCAAGTGATTGATTAAGAGCCAATGGGCTCTTGTCCAAGTTGTTCTGCATATAGTGATCAATCAAAATTTTTGATCGTTAAAGGCAAGTCCTTGGAAATGAGTGTATATCTATAGTGAGTACGTTTGAACCCTCGAGTAGAAGGGTCTACTTGGGAATTAGAGTCAAATATGCTTGATAAATATCCTCACTTGTGTAATTGGACCAGATTCTGAGGACATAATCTTTTTAAGGGGGAAGGATATAACGACTCATGTATATTTTTGAATTATTTAAATATGTGATTATTATGGAAATTATTAATTAAACAAAATATGTGTATTGGTTTTGATCGCTATGTGTTGTTTGTTTAGTATCTATGTGTGATTTATGATGTATCGGGTTGTCCGCGTGAGTAATTAAGGAATTGTGTTGAATTGTCTCACTTTTAAAGTAGATTTAATGCTAATTTATTTATATAAATATTTGAAGTGTCTTTAAAATTGTTTTTATGATTTTATAATTAAAATAATTATTTTTAGGATTTTATAAAATTGAGATATATATATTTTATCAATAATTTAACCCTGAATGATTTCCTGATTACATTTATATGTAAAATCTGTATTTAATTCTGGAATTCTTCAAAAATTATAAAACTCATATTTATTTAAGTTTATAATATTCTGAGAATTTTAAAATTATTTTGGAAATTTTCGGGATTAAATTCACCCGCGTGCTTATTCGTTAATTTGTTAAATCCGGGTATTTTGCGCATTTGAAAATTTCATATTAAATTTTGAAAATTTTATTTTATTACCTCTTGAATATTTCGTGGATTTTGGTATAAAATTCATAATTTCTCGATGCTTTTTGATGCGCAGCTAGTTCATTATTTTATAAGAAAGCGACCCAATAATTTCTGAAACACGAGTCGGGGACACGTGTAATGTAATCCGTTTATCTTTTTATTGTGTGTCCTGTTTAATTGCTTCGTGGCAACATCTTAATGTACACACGAGTATCACAGTTTCATATATCTCTTTGTCTCACATAACTCTGTCTCTCCTCTCTTAATCTCTCCCATTCGCTCTCATTAAATCTCTCGATTACTCCCTCCTCTGTTCTTACCCCTTATTCCTCTTTCCCTGTTCTCTTTACACCCATTTTCCCTGTTTCTTTTCTCCATTTTCTGGTCGATTTCCGGCGCCGCCTTGCCTTCTGTTCTCCGGTTTAATTCTGGTGATTTTTCCCGGCTTTATCCCTGTTGCTCTACATGTCTACATATATGTGTGTCTCTGTGTATATTCTTATGTGGGTGTGTGTGTTTTAGTGTGTATGTTTTGTGCGTGTGTGCGAGTGGTAGTGTGTGTGTGTGTTGTGTTCGTGCGGAGCGTGGCCGTGTGGGTTCTGTGATTGTGATTTTCTGGTTGGGCTTTGGTTGTGCCTGGTGTGGTCCGTCTATGTGTAGTGGTTTTGGGCTGATGTAATTCTAATTTGGATTTCTTCTTTTTGTGCAGAAAACTTTGATTAATATTTCGTGATATTAAATTTAATGCGCATGGATAATGGTTTTAATAATCGGTGGAATTTATTTGGAAACCCGACACGTATCGGGCACCTATAAATTTTACCGCCGTCGACGGTGAACTTCGGTGAGTCGACGGTGGACGATGATGATTTAATTCTGAGTCCTGATATCTTAAAATAATTAAATGAATAAAATACGATTAATAATTATATTTAATTGGTATTGGTGGATTTATGAATTGACGTTGTTAACTGAAATTGGTGTTTGGGAATTAAATTCTAGTTGGTTTGGATCTGATTGTGATTGATTTGACGTCGATGATGTGTCGTCGGGTAGTCCGATAAACAAAGGGGACGTTGTCCGATTTCCGGGAAATCGAACTACAGAAATACGGGAGCGTATCCGAGGATTATCGGGACGTCGAGCGAGTATAAGTAAATATATATACGTATGTTTTATACAAAACCTGATTGTATATGTTAGTAAAACGTTTTGCCAAAATTAATAACCCTAATTTCATATAATGATGAATATACGTATTTTCTGGAAATGAACACCGAATTGATTTTGAGGACGTGAACCCTAACTGATGCTTGTATTGCAATAATGTATGTGTTACGAGTCGGGTTTTGTTAATGCATGGGTAGATTATTAGCGAGGATATGTCAAGCATAATCGAGTGTGTAAGTTAGGGTGTTTCGACCTTGTAGGTTCTAGTCGGAATGCCCCAGAATTGGCATTGGACGAAATATAGTTGGTGGTCAGTCGAAAAGCTCCGTAAGGTTCCAATCAAAGGATCTAAGTGTTGAGGTCGAATCCAGAGTAATCTAGTGGATAGACAATAAAGCCTGAGCGACAGAGTCAGCTCAGAGGCGATCAGTAATAGTTGTAAAACCCTGTAAGGCAAGTACTTCTGAACTTTTCTTCAAGATATATTGCAAATAATTTCGAACTGTTTCATAACATGTCGCTATTGTTCAAAATAACTCATGCTTTATATTGTAAGTGCTTTAAACTATTTAATCTTGAACCCTGGTTTTCTTGATCTCGAGCCATAAGCCTTATTCTTTGTAAACCATCCTTTGTTGATTTTCAGATACCAAACCACCCAAATATGATACTACTCCCCAAATGTATAACTACCAAACACTGGAACAAAATTATTTGAAAACACAGAAACTTTAATACTCCATCTATTCTTTATAACACCAAAGAACTATATCTTGAAAAATCATTATTTGTATAATACCTGATCCTTTTACAGGCTGAAAACCGTTTCTCACACATACCTTGATATACCCTTGTGATATCCATAAGTTTCCATACGTTTTTATTTAAGTGTTTAATCATCATTGATTATGATCTTGTTTTATCGGATTATATTGTTTATCATATTGAACTGCTTTAGAATTGGATAGTTTTTTTTTGTGTATGGACCAGATTCGTGGTCAGACCATATCAATGGTCAAGTTAGGCCAATGTGTGCCTTGGATCCAGTAATTAGAGCAGTGATGTGTGCTTTGCTCGGGGTTAGTGCGTGACTGATCAGCAGCCTAACCTTGGTCTTAATACTTAAAATGAATATCCAATTCTAATGATTGTTTAGCAATAAACTTGATTCCTCAGAATCATCTCGTTTGATAATTGATTACCCTCAATTATTGTCATTGTGACTTGCTGAGCTAGTTAGCTCACTCTTGCAAATCATTTTATGTATTCTACAGTTAAGAAGAATACGGTTGATAGCGAGGTTTCCCAGTTCAATGTACGATCTAGGATTCCAGATTAAGTTGGATCGAGCTAGCTGGAGCTTATTACGGTAGTGAGATAGTAAGACTATAAGAATATTTATATTGTTCAGTTGTAAGTTAAATTAGTTGGGATTTCATACGTTGTAATAAAAGTTAAGGTTGTGGCTTGTTTTTATACTTTAACCTGTTGCGATCCGTGATTATGTAAAGCAGGGTCATTGCAAATATTATTTCTTATGCAGGTTTATATATTGTGTATGTGTTGGGAACCCAAACTTCTGACCCGGGTTTGGAGGGTGCCACATCATATGGTGTTTTTCCATACTTGTTTATCAGTGTAGCATTCTGTGTAAAATAAGCAGTCTGCACAGTTTCAGCTCAAAAGTAGGTTGGCAGCTTTGCTTCATCAAGCATAGTTCGTGTAGCTTCAATGAGAGTCCTGTTCTTTCTTTCTACAACTCCATTTTGCTGTGGAGTTCTAGGTGCAGAAAATTCATGCTTAATTCCATGCTCTTTGCAGAACTCTTCCATGATTGAATTCTTGAACTCAGTGTCATTATCACTTCTTATAATTTTTACAGAATCTTTGACCAATTTATCCAGCTGTCTGACATGATCAGTTAGAGTAGATGCGGTTTCATTCTTCTTGTGCAAGAAATACACCCAAGTGTATCTTGTGAACTCATCCACTATAACCATAGCATATTTCTTCTTTGCAATTAACATGACATTGACTGGACCAAATAGATCAATATGCAGTAGATGATAAGGCTCAAGAATTGAGGATTCTGTTTTGCTCTTGAATGAAGATTTTCTTTGTTTTGCCTTTTGACATGAATCACAAAGGCCATCAAGAGCAAATACTGATTTTGGCTGTTCTCTCACAAGATCTTTCTTTATTAGCTGTAATGTCTGAGAAATAATATGTAATTATTTTTATCAATAAATAATTATTATGTGATTTTATGTGAATTTTGGTGAACTATTTGATAATTGATACTAATATTTGGATGTTTATTTCTGATAAAAATTTAGATATTTTAATCTATAATTATCCAGAATAAAATATAGAGTGTTTTCGTATTTTTCTGGTAATTTTTGGATTATCATATGATTTTATAAGGATTTATAGAATTAATAATGGTTATTTTACGTAATTATAAAATTACTTTTTAGAACCAGAAACTGTCCCACTTCAATCGTTTTTGCATTTTTACAACCCGAAACTCTTTCAAAAACTCCTTCCTAACCTAATCTGATAATTCTGAACACTTTCCATGTTTTGACTGTTTCGATCCAGGGTACGGTTTGACTTGTACGAGCCCCGACGTGAAATTTTCGATACGCTAATCATTTTATATATCGATAAGAATCCATATTCCCAAAAGGCGAGACATTATTATCTTTTTTTTTTATAAAGTATTTTATAAGAGGCTCTGTTTTGATAATTATCCAAATCGGGTATTAAAATTGTATCGTTATGTAGTTACTTAGCGGCTAAATAACCTATTTTCGGATCCGATATGTAAATATAATTATCAAATTATTAAAAAAATGAAATATGTCATGGTTCTATCAGCTATGTGTTGCTGTATTATTAATTGCTTGTGATTTGTTGGATGCAGAGATTAATTTTGTAATTAATTATCAAGCCGTATGAACTTAATTCATTTTCAAAGTGATTTTATTGAATATTTATTCTTATAAATGCTAAAATTGTTTCTAAAATTATTTTTGTTGTTCTATAATTTTATTTATTATTTTTAGGGGTTTATAAAATTTAGAAATCAATATTTTATTAATTATTTAATTTTAAATAATTTCCTGACTTCATTAAATTGTAAAATCAGTATTTAATTCCAGATTGCTTCAAAAATCATGAAAAAATTATTTTATTAAGTTTGGAATATTTAAAGAATTTCAAAATTATTTCGGAAATTTTTTGGCTTTTATTAACCGCACGTGTATTCGTTAAATTGAAAAGAATACATGTCCAATGCACGTTATAAAAAAATGATTTAAAAATCTTGCAAATTTAATCTTATTAACTCCTAATTATTTCGGGATTTTTAAAAAAATTGTTTTCGTAAATTTTCGGATTATTTTATCAATTAAACACTCGTTCAATTTTTAAATTTTGGTATGAAAAGGGGTGATAACGGGAATAAAATAAAGATAACAAATAAAATGAAGAAAAAAATATATATATACACCTAAATCCCCCCCCCGGGTCCTGTAGCGCCGCCTCTCTCTTTCCCCAATCTCTCTGTTCTCTCTCGCTACTCTCTCTCTCGACTCTCCCCACACTCTATCGCTCCCATCTCAATTTCTTTCTCAATTAACCTCTCAATTCTTCTTCTTTATTTCTTTTTCCCCTCTGTTCTTGGGTTTATTTCCCAGTCGCTGCTTGTTTCCCGGTAATTTCCTGATTTCGATTGCTTCTCTGTGTATATGCATATACGTGCATATATATGTGTGTGTGAGTTACATCGTGTGTATTGTGTGTGTGTAATCAACCCGCGTGTGTGTGTAGAGGTTCTACCCTTTCGATTTCTTGCCATCGTTGTCGCCTCCTCGGATTTTCCGACGAGGAGTGGCGGCGATATGGTGATAGGATATGTTTGTATATGTTATATCGGTGATTTCTTTTTCCGGCCCGTCCCTTTTCCTATTTTCGTTTGCATGATGATGTTGTTCTGATTATACGCGCGTGGCCGCGTGTTGCTGTTGGTTGGGATTTTATTAATATTTTATTAATTTTCTGCAGGGAATCCTTTGAATAATATTCTTGAAATAAATATTTCCGTGCGAAATAAACTTTTAATTAATTGGTGGGATTTATTTGGAAACCCGATTAATATCGGGCACCAATCTGAGTCCTATAATTACAAATAAATAAAATTAGTTTGTAAAATTAATTTCGAAATGAAGAAAAATATATAAAATAATACGAATAACAATAATTAATAATTGAATATGTGTCGGTGAATGGGATTGGTGAATTTTGTTGTGAATTTGATGATTGTGATTGTTTGTTGTTGTGATTGACGTCGATTTGATTTCGACGGGTTAGTCCGATAAATAAAGGAAACGCTGCCCGATTTTCGGGAAATGAATTCCGAAAATACGGGGACGTAACCTATAATTATCGGAAACGTCGAATATCCTTATATAATTATATTATATATATATATAAACTTAAGTGCGACTGAGATAACTAATTTATAAATAATCAATTACCCTGTTTTTCAAAATGACGAGTATACGTATTTTCTGAAAATAAATACCGAAACGAGTTTCGAAGATGTGAACCATAACTGCTATGTGTATTTCAATAATACATATAAATACGAGTTGGGTTACGAAACCGTATGGGTAGAAGTGATATGGGTGGAGCGAGACGATTATCTAAATTAGGGTATTTTAACCCTGTAGGTCCTAGTCGGAAGACCCGAGATTTGAAGTTGGACTAGGAATGATCTAATGATTAATCATCAGACTCAACAAGATTCCAATCGAAGGACATGAAGGATAGGATTGTATCAAGAATAAGATAGTGGTTTGACGATAAAGCCAAACGTTCAAGGCAATTCAAAAGTCAACCGATAATAGTGGTTAAAGTTTCTCGAGGCAAGTATTCCTCATTTTTCTTTTAAAATATTGCAATTATTTCTTCGTTCCTATTCTAAGTTTAGAATAGTTAAATGTTTTACATTTCGCTGCAATTACTCTCATTATGCATGTTCTTTTCATTATTGTTCATATAATTCGATTGCTCTCTTGAGCAAATACCCATTATTTCGGGTTATTTGCGAACCCTGAATTGGGATGTTTTGAATTCAAAATGATTTGATATCAAAATACTCCACGGGATGGATAATGATGACGTGTGGGATTAAGTTTTACTTAATCCTAAGAACCGGGACATGGCCGGTGCCTTGAGATGGGCCGTAGTGCTTGGGGACCCGACTGGATCTATACAAGTAGGTATGGATCTGTACTATATCCTGACTGATCAGCAGGATATAGGTGCGAACTAGTGTCCAGTCTAATTTGTTGTTGATCTCTATTAACGGCATTATCTCTCGAAAGGTTCTAAGATTCCAAAAACCGGACAAAACCCTGATACGAGAAATGAATCTGGGAATCGCTTGTCACTTTTGGATTTATACTAAGGGCTGGTAACAGCCAAGGTTTAATCGCTCAACTCCCTCGAATAAATAAAATTGTTTAAAATTGTTTAAAGATTTTGTCCAGGTATTTTCCTTTGTTATTAATATTTGGTACTCAGAATTATATACTTGCTGGGCATTTTTGGCTCACTCTTGCTTTGTAAACTCTTATTTCTTTCAGAAGCAGAGAAATATAAAAGTGAATAGCTTTCGTTAGACAGCAGAAGTTAGAGAGATCTCCGCTGCGAAAGGACGAAGATGTGAGAAAATAAGACACAGGCATTAGCATAAAGGTATTTAAACTTGTATTCTAGTTATTGTGAGTTGTAAAAGGTTAGATTCTTGTTTCATACCATAACCTGTAAACGATCCGGATTCAAGGGGTTAATTGAATATTCTTTTATTTTATGTAAAGATTGTTTAGTGACACCAAATCTTGACCCCAGATTTGGGTTGTTACAAGTTGGTATCAGAGCTACAGGTTATTGGTCACTGAAATAAGAATAGGTGAGAGTAAGATAGGATTGGTAGGCCGTACAAGATAAGAACGACCCTAAGAATACTCATGTTAAGTTGAGTTGAGTGCGAATTAGGGTTAGCAGATTTGATATGGAGTTGGTAAGATAGGATTGTTGAGAAAGTGTAAGGTGAATATCGCAACGCTATAGGTATATTGAGTTCTCAGATCCTACGGTAATGAGGAATCGACAGATCGACGGAGATTGGGTATGTTACCCTATTTTCATGTGGTTTTAAAGAAAATGCGATTGAGTCTTGTGAGAACTTCGTGTAAGAGAGGCTAGGTGAGTTTTGAGTACGATTTAACTTAGAATTAGGTAGTAGGACGAGCTTCACGCTGGAGGCAACGAGTTGATGAAAGCTGATGAAGAGCCAACGTTGCACGTTTCGAAGGCACATCATTACGAAAAGGTTTTTATCACGTATTGGGCGCTGCGCAAGGAATGGTATCTACCTTATTGGGTATAGGAAAGTCTAGCAAGGAGTTACGACCCTATCTATAGACAGAACGTCGAATCGCATGTGTGGGTGTAAGCATAACGTCACGGACGATGACAAGAATGTAACGCCTGGTAAATTTACATCTGTATTATATCATATTTATAATAAGTTATGTGTGTTAATGTGTCATTTATGTGGAATTAATTGTTAAACCCTAACTGCTATGTGTTACGTGCTATCTGTGTCGTCCCGGTATTTTTAAGATATTTTTCAGATATTTTATTTTGCATTCATAGCTTTCAGTTTAAAAGTTTTACGACCCGAATGATGATTTTATAGATGATATTTCAAATAAAATAATGGGCCTTATTTTTCATCAAACGGCTTTTACCATCGCATCATTCTGAACATCTAGGTATTTTATAAATTTTCTCGTTTTGCGAAAAATGACTTTTTCGGGCCCCATTGGATGTTAAAAACCCCATAAAAATCACATTTTTATTTTTATAAAACTATAGGACTTTTATTTCTTTGTATTTTTGCATTCTTCACAATTTTTGGGAAATTTTGGCATATATATTGTATAATATAAAATATTTATAAATTAAATTTTAATACTCAAAAATTATAAAATTTGGGGCTTATTAATTTTAAAAAGTGTAGAATTAGGGCCTTAATTTTAATTAGGAGTATTAATTTTACTACTATAAATAGCCTAATTTTTATTTAATTAATCATAATTAATAATTAAAAATCAGAAATTCTTTGAAACCGGGTCGGGATTTTCAGAATCGGGTCGAGAATCAAACTGTGATTTCTAGCTAATTTCTGCATCAAGTCATGTAATTGAAGTACTCAAATTGAAGGTCTTGATATGTTCTTTCAATTTCTGGTATCAATTTCATGTTTTAATTCGTTATATTTTATTTTCAATTTCTAGGATTTATGTTCGAATTAGGGCTTTTTGATTCTAGAGTTATTATGATGTTTTGATGATTGATATAGTTTCCTGATGTTATTTGCAATCGATTCATGGTGTTTAATTGAACAAACGATACCTGGATAGTAATATTCGATTATTAGGGTTTATGTTCAATTTTCAAAACATAGCTTTGTGATTTCTGTGAATATTTGGTTCCTGATATGTTAGGGGTTTGATTGAACAGTTCTTTAGCTTTGATTTGCACTATAGAACGTTTAATTTCATGTACAAATGAATGGTTTCGATATTTGACCGGAATTAATGTTGGTTGTGGCCGGAGATGGGGATTCAGGGCTGTTTTTGGTCGAGTTTGGCCTGAAACAGATTGGTGAAGTAATTTAGGATTGAAACCCTGTGAAAAACACATCAAACAGTTGTGTTTTTGGCCTAATTTTGACTCGCCGGAATCCTGGCCGGTGGCCGGATTCTGGAAAAATCCGGTCATGTTCTTCATGACCCGGATTGTGACCAGTTTGACCCGTCCAGTTGACCCGTGTTTGATCTGAAATTGTCAGAGTTTATTTTCTGAGAAATGTTTTTGGATTTTTATTTTTATTTTATTTTTATTAAATATAAAAATCAGTTTTATTTATTTTCTAAATTGATTAATTAATTATTTAATTAATTGATTTATATTATAAATAATTCTGAAATGTTTTCTAAAAATTAGATTTAATTATTTTCTCAATTATTTATTATTTATTTATTAATTATTTAAAAATGATTAATTATTTTGATAATTATTCAAATAATTTTCAATAAATCATAATAAATTCATTTTAATTCCAAAAATTATAGAAAATTCATTTTTTAATTCTGATTTTTCTTAAATAATTATTTAAAAATTATTTTCGGGTTTACAAATTAATAATAATAATTTATATTGAATAATAAATGAATTATTCGTGTTTAATTGATATTAAATAGACCGTTAGACCGATTAGAGCGAAACGAAAGCCCTTTGACTCAGAAAAATGAATTATTTTCAGTAAAAATAATATTAAGACCTAATTTCTTCTAGAAATTAGTTGACTTTGTTATTTTTTTGATTATCAGTTGAGTTACGTGCTGAAACGAGTCCGAAAAATTCTGAAAAATAGGAAATGAGTCAGATAATGATCAGTTGAGCGATCAGCGAGTCGATTTTGATTCTTAAAAAAATTTTTAACTATTAAAAATGATTATATGCTTATGTGTTTATGTGTATTATGTGGTTAGTCGAGTCTTACTTACTAATATGTAATAAACGAGTTAGTCATAAGCGCATGGGTAGACAATAGGAACAATGTGAAGTCGATTCAAGACACAATTGAAGTACGAAATGACTAAATCAGTCTATTTCTCTAACAGAAGCTAAGCCAGCAAGGCTGGTTGATTCGGTGATAAACAAAGGTGACATAATTACAGTGAGTCGCGTATAAGGCAAGTTTTTCCCCTATTCTACTTTCAGAATAGTGATATTTCTTCAGATTCTTATCACGCTTGCACTCTTTTGATTCTCTTGTTCATATTTCATTTCGATTCTTGATTTATCCTTTTCATTTGAATTCATTATTCATATTCCAATTGTTACTCAGAAATATTGACATATTCTGGTGATTAGAATATGTCAAAGCATACCGATTGTTCCGGTTGCTATTCCATAGACTGGATAATGATACTTTGGGGGTTGAGTTTACTTAATCCTAAGGACCGGGACATAACCGGATCCTTGAGATGCGCCGTAGTACCTGGGTGCCCGACGGGATCTATATAGTGGGATATAGATCTGCACTGTATCTTGGCTGATCAGCAGGGTATAGATTCGAACTTGTGTCTAGGTTAGTTTGTTTGTTACTCGCCAGTGATATAACCATGTTACCGTTTCATTTAAACTGCTTAAACACTGTTTATATTTTGTGGACTTGTTGAGCAATTTTTGGCTCACCACTTTTTGTTGTTATTCACCTTATTGTTTTCAGTTAAGAAGGAATATGAAACTCATCAGGACTCGAGTGGTAAAGAAGCGGGTCAAGCCTCAGAATCCTCTCATACCCAAGGTGTTGATCCCAATCCAGGAAGAAAGCTTTGAGTTGCCCGAACAGGTGGAGTGTAGATAGTTAGTGTGTGTGTTTGAATAAAAGATGAAATTAGTTTAAAACTGGTTAGACAATGGTTTGTAATAAAGAGAGTTTGTAAGATTTTGAATTTGGTTTATAATAAAGTAGTTAGTGGTTCTTGTTTTCATACTTCAACCTAAAAAGATCCTGGTTAGTTTTAAAGAGGTTTAGATTCATTTCTTTATTATTTGTTAATCAGATTGTACAGGTTTGGTGATTAGCTAGTAACCCCCAGATTTATACCCCGGGTCTGGAAGGCATTACAGGTTTGGCATTAGAGCTATAGGTTTGGTCCCTGAAATTAAGAACATTAGGGTTAAGATAAGATAGGAAGATCACATAGGATAGGAATAGTCAAATAGGAAGAGTAGTGTTAGGATTTAGATAATATTAGGATAAGAAGGTATTAGTTCTAGGAATGATTTAATGACCTTTCTTCTTTCTTTGATATATTATTAGATGGCGTCATCAGGTTATTCTGCTTCTTCTGAGAGGACAGTCACTGGGCCAGTCACACCAGTTGTGCCACCAGTATCTGAGTACATGTTTCCTCCTCTTCCACCTCCACCACCATTTTCACAGGAGCCAGGACCTCCAGTACAGGGGATAGTCCATGACCCTATAGAGATCTTTGATCCATTGGAGCTCTTTGAGCCGATGATTCCACTACCGGTAGAGCATCAGTTTATACTGGGTATTGAGCCGGAGTTTCCACCACCACCAGTGTTGCCTCCTATACCAGTACATGCCCCAAATCCAGACATATTTCAGATGATCCCAGTTGAGGGGATGGGCGAGCATGATATGGATTTACAGTTGAGGTTACCACAGCAGGGTGTAGGGATGCTGAGGGTTCCGTCACAGGAGTTAGTGAGTCAGGTGGCACAACCATATATGGTACCATACCATGAGTACAGGGTTATTAGAGATGATGTTGAGTACTGGAGAGCTCAGTGTAGGGAGATCATGCATTTATTTGATCAGAGAGACCGAGGACCGTTAGCTGCCTTACAACCAGATTACATGATGAGGCAGAGGTTACAGTCTGCTTTGATGAGTGCTACATGGGAGTTGGATGATTTGATCCATGAGTGGCCGCCTTCTTTTACGGAGTTCTACAGGATATTTTGTTTAGCGCAGACTTTGGTTCAGATACTTAGGGATGAGCTGAGGCATATTCCGCCAGGGTTCTGAGATGTTGACTTCAGAGGACAGATGTATATAGATGCAGCCTAGTATGACATAGTGAGTAGTATGTATGTGTGTAGTAGTAGTTTGACTTGTAGTAGTAGTTTGACTGGTAGTAGTTAGTTTGACTTGTAGCCGCAGTTAGGACCAGCAGAGCGAGACTTTTTGTACCAAGCACTTACACCTGAGGCTGGTGTCATATATATAAAATGAGCTTTTCAAATTTCTTTACTTAAATTTCCGTCTTTACAGTTTTACTGCATTTACTTTTACTTTATTGTTTTACAGCTTTTCATATTTTAAATTCTGTCGAAAACAAACAAACAAACAAACATTTCATTTAACTGTTTACATTTCCTGTTTTTATTAAGCAAACTTTTTTTCTTGTTCTGAACCATTATCTAAATTTTGTTAATACAGGATAAATTGTTTTCTTATCTACTGTCAATTATTTATTAAATTGTTAAAGAGACATCAATTATTTTATTATCAGAAAATGGCACCAAAGAGAAAGACTGGACTGAGACTTCTAACAGCAATTCCGAAGAACAAACCAATGGTACCATGAACCAAATGTTCCATCTGATACAACAACAGATGGTTATGATGCAACAGATGCAGCAATAGTAGTAGCAGATTCAATAACAAATGTTACAACAGCCACCTCGTCCTGAGCCTCAGATACCACCAGCTATACCTATTGTTACTTTCAAACAGTTTCAGTCGATTAAACCTCCAGAATATGATGGGTCAGCCGATCCTATTAAGGCTACCACTTGGTTGAAAAAAATAGAGAAAACATTTGCGCTAGAAAAGGTAAGTGAAGACCAAAAGACTAGCTTTACTAGTTATTTATTGAAAGGAGAAGCGAATTATTGGTGGGAATCTAAAAAGGCTTTAGAAGGTGAAGATGTTATTGCATGGGATAGGTTTAAGGAGTTGTTCTTAGAGAAACATTTTCCTCGCTATGTGAGAAATCAAATGCAGATTAAGTTTTTGGAACTGAAACAGGGAAGTATGTCTGTGACAGAGTATGAGGCTAAATTTACTGAATTGGTTAGGTTCGTTCCAGAACAAGTTGATACTGAAGAAAAACGAGTCCAAAGGTTTCAGGAAGGGTTACGACCGTGGATCCGTGGGCAAGTTGCAGTTTTTGAATTAACAACGTATACCGTTGTAGTCCAGAAAGCCTTGATCATTGAAGGGGAAAGCGAAAGATCTCAAAAGGAAAGAGGACAGGGAAGTTTCCAAGACCGTTCCAGCAGGAAGCCGGGATTTTAAGCCCGGACAAATTTGAATTTTAAAAGGATATGACTAGGTACCCAGAGAACAGGTAATCGTTTCCAAGCCCCCAGTCAGCAGGGAATTGTCAGATTCCCAATGCCGTACTGCAAGACTTGTGGACAAAAACATACTGGTGTCTGTATCAAAGCGGATGTGACATGTTTCAAATGTAAGCAGAAAGGAAACTATTCTAACGAATGTCCAACGGGAAAAATAGCAGAAATTACTTGCTTCCAATGTGGAAAGAAAGGAAATATCGCTAGAAATTGTAAAGGACCAGCAATGACAGCTAGTATTCCGAAAGTGTTGGCATTACCTCCTCCACCGCCGCCTAATCAATCCAGAGCAAGAACTTTCAATATGACAATAAAAGAAGCAGTGCAGAGTCCTAGTGTAATTGCAGGTACACTTTTGGTGAATTCCGTAAATTCAAAAGTATTAATTGATTCTGGAGCTACCCGTTCATTTATTTCTGAAGAATTACTTGATAAGTTACATTGCAAAATGGAATGGTTGGGCGAGACGTTAATTATAAAATTAGCGAATGACGACCAAGTTCCAGGAGATCGAGTGTGTCCTGCGTGCGATATCGAAATAGTCGGACATTATTTCTCCATAGACTTGATTCTTTTTAAGTTAGGAGAGTTTAACGTTATTTTGGGAATCAATTGGTTAGCTTATCAAAATGCTCCGATCGATTGCGCGAACAAGAAAGTCAAATTACAAACTGCGGAAAATGCAACGGTAATGTTCAAGGGTGAAAAATAGCGAAATAAATTTCTGACTGCGATACAGACCAAAAGATTACTTCGACAAGGATGTGAGATGTATATAGCATACGTGTTAGATACTGAGAAGAGAAGTCCCAAAATAGAAGATATTCCAATTGTGTGTGAATTTCTGGACGTCTTTCCAGACGAGCTTCCAGGATTACCGCCAGATCGAGAAATTGAATTTACGATTGACTTAGCACCAGGTACGGAACCAGTTTCAAAAGCTCCATATCGAATGGCTCCAGTCGAGATGAAAGAATTATCAACGCAACTGCAAGATCTTCTAGACCGAGGCATTATAAGACCTAGTGTATCTCCGTGGGGTGCACCGGTATTGTTCGTAAAGAAGAAAGATGGCATTTTGCGACTATGCATTGACTATCGGGAGCTGAATAAACTCATTATCAACAATAAGTATCTTTTACCGAGAATCGACGATTTGTTCGATCAGCTAAAAAGAGCTGCTTGGTTTTCGAAGATAGATTTGCGATCGGGCTATCATCAATTAAAGATTAAAGTTGAAGATATTTCCAAGACTGCGTTTTGTACTAGATATGGACATTACGAGTTCCTTGTAATGGCATTTGGTTTGACCAACGCGCCAGCAGCATTCATGGATCTGATGAACAGGGTATTCAAAAGGTATCTGGATAAATTCGTGATTGTATTTATTGATGACACTTTGATTTACTCAAGGACGGAAGAAGAGCATGCTGAGCACTTAAGGATTACTTTGGAAATTCTGAGGAAAGAACAATTGTACGAGAAATTATCAAAATGTGAATTCTGGTTGAAAGAAGTACAATTTCTAGGGCACATTATTAGTAGAGAAGGCATTCAAGTCGATCCAGCGAAGATTGAAGCTGTGTTGAGTTGGGAAAGGCCAAAAACACCGACAGATGTTCGAAGTTTCTTGGGATTGGCTGGATACTATAGAAGATTTGTCAAAGATTTTACAAAAATAGCAACGTCGTTGACCAAGTTAACTCGAAAAAGTGAAAAGTTTGTATGGGATGACAAATGTGAAGAAAGTTTCCAAGAGCTGAAGAATCGATTAGTAACCGCACCAGTACTCGTATTGCCAGACGAGTATGGAAATTTTGTCATTTACAGCGATGCTTCATACCGGGGATTAGGATGTGTACTGATTCAGCACGGTAATCTCATTGTATATGCTTCGAGACAACTAAAACCTCATGAACAAAAATATCCTACACATGATCTGGAATTAGCAGCGATCGTATTTGCATTAAAACTTTGGAGACACTATCTCTACGGTGAAAAATGTGAAATCTACACGGATCATAAGAGTCTAAAGTACATCTTTACGCACAAGGAATTGAACATGAGACAACGCCGATGGCTGGAATTAATTAAAGATTACGATGTTACGATTAGTTATCATCCAGGGAAAGCAAATGTTGTGGCAGATGCGCTAAGCCGAGAAGAAAAATTGAATTTGTTAACTTCATGCGAATAATTAGCCAAGGAATTTGACAAGTTGGAAATTGAAATTTGTGTTCCCAATGAATCTACAGAAGCTATCTACGCTATGACTTTTCAATCGGAGTTATTAGAGAAGATTCGCCGCTGTCAAGAAGAAGTGATGAGTCAAGATGACGACTTAACGGGAGAAGAAATTACAACTCAGAAGGATAATGAAGGAATCCTACACTTTGCATCAAGAATCTGGATCCCTAACGTGGCAGAATTGAAAGAGGAAATATTGCGAGATACGCTCAGTTCGAAATATTCCATTCATCCAGGAAGTACAAAAATGTATCGTGATCTGAAGGAAAACTTTTGGTGGCCAAATATGAAGAAGGAGATAGCTGAATGGGTAAGTAAATGCTACACATGCCAGCGAGTTAAAGCGGAACATCAATGACCGAGTGGATTACTGCAACCATTAGATATTCCAGAATGGAAATGGGAACATCTAGCGATGGATTTTGTGGTAGGACTACCAAGAACTAAAGCCAATCATGATGCGATATGGGTAATCATTGACAGACTAACAAAGTCGGCACATTTTCTACCGATTAACGAAAGATTTTCACTCGACAAGCTAGTGCACTTGTATCTCAAGGAAATTGTGATGCGATATGGAGTTCCAATATCTATCGTGTCTGATCGAGATCCCCGTTTCAATTCAAAATTTTGGAGACAATTTCAAGAATGCCTTGGAACTAAATTAAACATGAGTACCGCTTATCATCCGCAAATCAATGGGAAAAGTGAAAGAACTATCCAAACAATTGAAGACATGCTACGAGTTTGTGCGATTGATTTTGAAGGCAGTTGGGATGAGCATCTACCTTTAGTTGAATTTTCTTACAACAACAGCTATCACACAAGCATTGGAATGCCACCATACGAAGCGTTATACGGAAGAAAATGCAGATCACCAGTATATTGGGATGAAGTTGGAGAACGCAAGGTTTTGGGTCCAGAATTAATCCAACAGACCAAAGAAAAGATAGAACTTATTCGAAAACGATTGGATGCAGCATAAAACAGGCAACGCAAATATGCAGATCAAGCAAAGAAGGATATGGACTACCAGGAAGGAGAGCACGTGTTACTCAAAATATCTCCATGGAAAGGATTGACCATATTTGGCAACAAGGGTAAATTGATGCTACGATACGTCGGACCATTTGAAATTTTGAAGAAAGTGGGAAAAGTTACATACGAATTAGCTTTACCGCCTCATATGCAACATATTCACAATGTGTTTCACTTGTCAATGTTTAAGCAATATAATCCTGATTCTAGGCATGTAATAGAATATGAACCGGTAGATATCCAACCTGATTTGTCTTTTGTAGAACAACCGATAAGAATTTTAGATCGGCGAGAGAAAGTGTTGAGAAATAAGTCTGTATCTTTAGTGCGAGTATTATGGAGAAACCCTATGGTTAAAGAATCAACATGTGAACTTGAAAGTGAAATGTTAGAGAAATATCCTCATTTGTTTTCATAGTAAGATTCTGATGATAGAATCCTATTAAGGGGGAAGGATGTAACGTCTGGGAAATTGACGTCTGTATTATATCATATTTATAATAAATTATGTGTGTTAATGTGTCATTTATGTGGAATTAACTGTTAAACCCTAATTGTTATGTGTTATGTGCATTCTGTCTCGTCCAGTATTTTTAAGATATTTTAATTTGCATTCATAGCTTTCATTTCAAAAGTTTTACGACCCGAATCATGATTTTATAGTTGATATTTCAAATAAAATAATGGTCCTTATTTTTCATCAAACGGCTTTTACCATCGCATCATTCTGAACATCTAGGTATTCTAGAAATTTTCTCGTTTTGCGAAAAATGACTTTTCCGGGCCCCATTGGGTGTTAAAAACCCTACAAAATCACATTTTTATTTTTATAATATTATAGGACTTTTCTTTATACCATTTCTTTGTAGTTTTGCATTCTTCACAATTTTTGGGAAATTTTGGCATAAATATTGTATATATAAAATATTTATAAATTAAATTTTAATACTCAAAAATTATAAATTTGGGGCTTATTAATTTTAAAAAGTGTAGAATTAGGGCCTTAATTTTAATTAGGAGTATTAATTTTACTACTATAAATAGCCTAATTTTTATTTAATTAATTATAATTAATAATTAAAAATCAGAAATTCTTTGAAACCGGGTCGGGATTTTCAAAATCGGGTCGAAAATCAAACTGTGATTTCCAGCTGATTTCTACATCAAATCGTGTGATTCAAGTACTCAAATCTTGATTTGTTCTTTCAATTTCTGGTATCAATTTCATGTTTTAATTCGTTATTTTTGATTTTTGATTTCTAGGGTTTATGTTCGAATTAGGGCTTGGGAATAGACTATCCAACAACAACTGTGGCAGTAGCAGCTGTGGCCACTTTATGAGGGATGTGAGGACCATTCTTAATGTAGTTTATGTAGCTTTCATCTTGAGAGAGAAGATGTAGATGCATCTTCACTTTACAGTGATGATAATTATCTCTTTCCAGGATTGAAATCTTCACTCTAATATCCTTCTTACTCATGATGTTAGTAGAATAGATCTTTAAACTCTTTTTATGTCAAGAGCTAGCTCTGATACCAATTGTTATTCCCAAGGAACTAACAATGAGATTTACAGAAGGGGGTTGAATGTAAATCTCAAAAAAATTTCAAGTTTTGAGCAGTTTCAAAAGCTAAGTGTATGATGAACAGATGTGTGTGAATTACTTTAAGCAAGTGCAGGCAGATGTATATTCAAAACACAAATGTAAAGAACACAAAGGCTTTAAAAACTTTTCTGGTGGATTTGTTGTTCCACCAGAGATGTGTATTTTAGAAAATCTGTGATATAAAGAATTGTTCACAGCTGCTTCCTAGTACAAACTAGATGATTTTCTCTCTGAATTTTTCTAAACAGCTCTTAAAAATTCACACCTAATTACTAGTTGCAACTTGGTTTATATATCACCAAGTATTTCAAGTGAAGACAAAGATAAAATACAATTATAAAATAGTTCTGCACATGTTTCTTCTTCATTTCTCTATCCAATGCAATCTAAGATAATCTGTGAATCTTTGAATACTTCCTTGTTTGCACTAGAATGGAAATGCTGCTTTTTCTTGATTCCCCCAAGAGGCTACCACATTCCAATTGTCTCTGTCAACCCATGTGCCTCTGTCAGCTTATTAATTATCACTATCAACTGCTATGGAACTAAGCATCCATTAAAGCTTTCATCCGTTGGTGGATTTATCCGTTGATGCTTTAGCAGTTGAAGCTTTATCCGTTGATGCACTCATCCGTTGATGGATGTTATTCGTTGAAGCTTTAGAGACATCTGTTGAGGCTTTGTTTCTCATCCGTTGAAGGTCTTTAATTTACCAGTTGATACTACTTCATTTATACAAAATTACAAGGCATGAAATATTTACAATTAGCCCTCCTATTTGCATATCCACTAGCAGTCAACATGACTTATAACTTCCTACAACTTCTAAGAATTATAACTCATTTACAAAGACTGAAATGTGCTATAATACTAAACTTATTTCTAAGTAAAGCTACTCCATCAACGGATAGCAAAAGTGGTCTTATCCGTTGAGGCTACAAATACTAGATTTCTACTTAAGTGTTTTATTTAACTTATCATCAAACTAATACACATATATTCCTAACAATCTCCCCCTATTTATGTCTACTAGAATTGTAGGCATAAATTCAAGGTTAACTTGATGATAACAAAACACTTAACAAATATATGAGTTGAAACTAAGTAGGAATTCAAAAGTGTTGCAAAAGTGTATGTACTGAGATAGAGTTGAAGATTTACAGTGTTTCCAAGGGTGCTCCTTTAGCCTGAGCAAATCATTTTCTTTTCCTTTGTTCCCTTGTTTTCTTCCCTAGCCTCCTGTCATTTTCCTCTACTTGGAGTTGGAGTTGTCTGTTGAATTCAGCTTCATCTTCATCACTGATATCCAACTTAGATTGCATGTCCTTGAGAGTTTCATTATTGGAAATCTTAAGCTGGTCTTCAAGTCTGAAAAATCTTCTGACTCCTTTATTGTCTCTGAACTCCATCAACCAATGAGGTGATTATGAATTGTAGTTCCATGCTCTGGGATGAGTAATGTTCTTGGCAAGGAATTTGACTCCCACCAAGTCTTCCTTATGCTGGCAATCTTGTTGAGAATCTCAGTCTTGGCAGTCCTGGTAAAACCAGTATCCCTTTTTATAGCTGAGTAGACTCTAATCAAGGTGGAATAGCCCTCATTTAGAATTCTTTGAAGAGGCCAAGTCCTTTCCACACTTCCTTTATACTTGAACATTAGCCAATCTGGTAGCTGTCCATATGCATTTATTCCCCTTACTTCCTCCAGCTCATCCAGGTAGAGTTCAATATTTGTATATTCTTTTATGTCACAAATGTGAACATAATCATCCTTTGAGGCTTGTGGCTTAGGCTTAGGTTTATGTTTCTGAGTGAATTTACTTGAGGTTGGGGGAGGTATGGATTTGGATTTTCTTTTCAGTTCCTTTGGTGGTGAAGAAGTGGTTAAGAAGGTAGGTAATTTGATGGTGTCCCAATCAATAGGTTCCTCTTTAGGCATGATTGGTTCACCATGGATATTTATACTGGGATCAGCAACAAAAGATTCAGGAATAGAAGGTTGTGGTTTGGATTTTGATTGGATTACTTCAGTGTCATCTTCACTCTTCCTTTTTGCCCTAACCTTCTTTCTGTTACCCTTCTACCATTTCTTTCTTTCCGCACTTTCTTCTTCCACACTTTCACCAACCATATTCCCCATATTCACATTTATGCTTTCAGTCTTGTTTCCTTCACTCTTGTCTTCAATCTTCTTCTTTTCTTCAATTAGACTTGACTTTAGCTGTTTTTCAAGCTTTGCTTGTGCTCTTTTGTCAGCCTTCAGCTTTTTAGCTTCTTTCTTTAACCTCATGGTCTCTTCCCTCTTGGCTATTGAGAATTTGGGATGTCCTTGAATCACACAGATACTTTTTCCCTCTCTATAGATGATAGCCATATTCATTCTTTCCACTACATCCTTGGTCTCTTTGTGCTTTATGATATTGCCACCCAAAACTTTGTCTTCATCAGGCTTTGGAAGAGGAAAATCCACTTCTTTTAGCTGAGCAGGAGTTAGAGGGTTCTTTGTAGAGGCCTTGTTGAATCTAGTGGTTGGCCTGAGTATCATGGGCTTCAGGTTTCTTGAAGAGGTTTCTCCAACCTTATTCCTCCTTACTGGCTTGTGCTCCATAATGTTTGGCTCAACTTTTGTGTTATGTTTCACCATTAGAGATTTTGCAGTTGTAGAACCAAACATTTTTCGCATCCTTTCATCAATTTTCCTCATTTGCTCTTTCACCTTCATCTCAGCTGCTGCTAGCTGGATTAGTCAATTCCATCAAGCTTTCCTTTGATTTGAAGTGTTGGAGAAGTAGTGATGGCAGGAACTAGCACTTTGGATATTTGAATGTGTGTAGATGGCTCCCCTTACCCTTTATTCTCCCCCTTTTTGTTATCATCAAGGAAAGGGATCAAGCCCTGTGCTTTAGCCAGTTGCATTAGAAGACTAGTCTGAGACTGTTGATTTTGAAGAATGGTCACCATAGAGTTTTCAATAATTTGAACTCTTTCCTCCAATTTGGCCATCTTCTTTTCAACATCTGATTCTCTTCTCATTCTCAGTAACAGTTCCTGCATGGTACCAAAGGGCATGATTGCATCCAGCTTCTCAGTATTGTAGGACTTTAAGTCGGCTATATCCTTTTTGAGTTCATCCACACTTAGATTCTGTCTTAATTGTTGTAGCTTCATGAGATGTAGAGAATCTAAGTGTGCTTGGAGAATATCTTTGGTACCGGTATTGGAAGTTTCCTGAATTGCCTTTTGGATAGCCATAACTTGTTTGACTAAGGATACATTGAAATGCCCTGGTGTAGACTCCTTTGTCAATGCCCATTCAGGTAACTCTAGAATAGAGCTTGGGCCTTCATCTCCCCCTAAGCTCATGCTTCCATCAAAAGAACCAGAGTCATCATCATTAAAATTTACTCCAAATTCTTCAGATGGCTCTTCAGCTGTAGAAGGCATCATATTGACATCAGCTTTATCCCTTTGTAGAGATTCTGAGATATGTACTAGGTTTAAAGTCTTTTCTGCCTCCTCATTGCCCTGAGTAGCCAACAGTTGATAGGCTGACACAGGATGAGTAAAAGTGTCAGCATCCAAGGAAATGTTATCAATTTCAGCTCTGTAATGTTGCTGAAATTGTCTTTCCTTGTCAGCATCATCCACAATCATTGACTCACTAGCAATGGCTGGATCCACCCTTATATCTCATGTACCTGCTTTTCTCTTAATTTCTCTCTTTTCTTGCATCAGGAGCTCCCCCTAGCTCATACTCCTCACACCCTCACCTTCACATACTAAGGTGGTACTCCTCTCACTTTCTTTTGCCATGCTGGAAGAAATAGCATGCATATTTATACTCTCAAGCTCTCCTTTTTTCTGGGAGCAACCCAGCCTCTCACTCAAGTTTTCACTCCCTTCCCTCAGCCCTAGAAGTGATTGTACAGTTTCCATGTCTTCAACACTTGGAGTTAATTCAGTTGTTTGTGTAGAGACCATCAATGGATAAAGAATATCCGTTAAAGTTGAAACTGATGGTATCAACGGATAACTGATGTTAAGCTTATCCGTTAAAGAACAACCATTTGTCAACGGATGAGGGATATCCTTTGAAGAAGGAAAAGAAGTAGAAATTGAAAGTGACATAATTGTTGAATCTGTGTGGATTGATTTTAAATTAAGTGACACAGATTCTTCAACTAGGTCTGAAAGAATTGGCTGATGATCCAATAAATCATTTAAAAGATGATGATCACCAGTACTTGAGTGGGGCTCCTCCCTGAGTTGTAAAGAGGGAGAATCATCAATTGATGTGAAAATCATGTCCACATGCAGAGATGGTGATGGAGAATTTGATGGTTGATGTGTGTCAATTTTGAGAGAATGGGGATGTGACTCCACATTTGTTGGAGTCACATCAAGCTGAATTTGTGAAGGCATAGATACAAGTGATTGTATATGTGCAGTGTGTGAACCCAGTGTTGAAACTAGGGTTTTGACCTTCTTTCTTCTTGTGAAGGCTTTTATAGGTGAGTGTGTGGTTTCAGTGTCACTCCCTCTTTTGTTCAGTGTCCCTAGTTGGGGACTATTTTCAATAGTTACACCCTTTTGGGAGGGTGCAACTAGGGATGAGTTTGAATCCTTTTAAACCACCACAGTCTTTTGAGAAACTGTGGCTTGGCTAGCTTGGGTACCACTCACCTCTCCTACCTTATTCGGGGGGTTTTCTTTATGTTCACCCCTCCCCTCACCACTAACACCCTGTTCACTCCCCTCAAGGTTTATGGTAGTTCTTACAACTGTTGTCTTTTGAGAGACAATAAAGGTGGCTTTCTTTGACTTGGGTTTTGAAACTTTAGGTTTGGTGGCCTTGGTAGAAATCTGTTGGGGCATTGACACAGATCTCATGACCACACTTGAAGGCAAAGAAATGATGGGGTTGGAAGTAGTAGGAGTTGAAGAAGTATTTACCTCACTTACCTGAGGTGCATCCATGATTGGTAAGTATACCAATGGCACCTTACTGTTGAGGTTAATCCTTAAAAGGTCTAAAAGGACCCTCTTCTCTTGTGCCCAGCATTTGATTTTATTACTCTCATTATTTATGACCAAACCTTCAGTAACATGGTTAGCCAATAACATAAAGAATCTAGCATAATAGATGTTATGAGTTCTATTAGCCTTGTTACCTAACCTAGTACCCAATTCTAGCATAACATAGTTGCTAAAATTACAGTACCTATCAGAAACCAGCATATAGAGCATATTAACAAGAGCTGAAGTTATTGCATCAAAATTACTAATTTTCTCAGAGAAAACCTTGATAAAGGCATCACTGAGAAAACTCCACTCTTTCCTAAGGCCTTTTCTCTTAATACTGCCTAAACTAGTAAAATCAAGGGAATAGCCTATGGAATCTAACATGCTAGATACATCATTATCAGTGTGTGGTGTCATGGTATTGTTTTCAGGTAATTTAAAACAGGACTGTATATCATCAGAGTTAATACAGTAATCCTTACCTTTGAGAGAGAAGGAGATGGTCATATTAGTGGGGTTGAACTCAGCAGTTGTCCAAATCTCCTCAACTACCTCACAGTAAATCATTGGGGCTTCCAGCATTGCATAGCTCAGTTTGCAGTTCTTGATGAACTCCATCATCTTGTGATAATCTGAGTGGGCTTCATTCTTTTCCACCAAAGCTACGAAATTGTTTTTCTCATAGACAAACCCAGATTGAGACATTATCTTTACTACTGGTGCCATTGTTGTGGGTAGAAGTTGCAGAGAAAAGTTGAGAGTTTTGGGAGAGAAAGAGAGTAAAAGCTTTTGAAATTTCAAGAAAGCGTAAAGTGAAAATAAGAATTCAAAGGGGCTTTTATACTTTCTCAAATTAAGACATAAAGAGAATGATTAAACAATATTTTTAAGTAAATTACAGCCGTTTAAGAATAAAAGAAAAATAGTATATATTATGAAAACTGCCTTTAATACAAATACTTACAAGTGTATATATATATATATATATATATATCAACGGTTAAGAAAATAGAATCAATGGCTGTGATCTACTTGAATCGACTGATGTGACAGTTAAACGGATGAGGTAAACGGTCATCCGTTGAAGATTAACACAGTTTTATCCGTTGAAGGATAAAATTTCCAGAAATGTATTTGTCTTTCAACGGATAATGAACATCCGTTGATGGAACAACTTTGGATTTCAACGGATAGAAAATATCCATTGATAGAATAAACTTTACTTAAAGCCAATTTTGCTCTTGCAACAAGTTCACTTCAGGCTGCATTACAAATTACAATTTGGACATGAATTTAAGAAAAATTAAGCATACCTAGCTCACTTACCAAATTTGTGAATGTTGATTCATCAAGTGGCTTGGTAAAGATGTATGTAATTTGTTTTTCACTTGGAACAAAATGAAGTTCCACTGTACCATTTATCACATGTTCCCTTATGAAGTGGTACTTGATGTCAATGTGCTTGGTTCTTGAATGCTGCACTGGATTTTCAGTAATGGCAATGGCACTTGTGTTGTCACAGAATATTGGAATTTTGTCAACATTTAGCCCATAGTCAAATAGTTGATTCCTCATCCATAATATCTATGCACATCAACTACCAGCAGCAATGTACTCAGCCTCAGTTATTGATGTAGAAACAGAATTTTGCTTCTTACTGAACCATGCCACAAGCTTATTCCCTAGAATCGACAGGTGCCAGTTGTACTTTTCCTGTCTATTTTGCAACCTGCATAATCTGCATCTGAGTAGCCAATTAGATCAAAACCAGACTCTCTAGGGTACTAAATTCCTAGATTTGGAGTCCCTTTGAGATATCTGAAAATTCTTTTAATAGCAACTAAGTGAGATTCTCTAGGATCAGCTTCAAATCTAGCACAAAGACATGTAGAAAACATTATATCAGGTCTACTAGCAGTTAAATATAGAAGTGAACCAACCATGCCTCTATAGCTTGTAATGTCCACAGACTTTTCAGCCTTGTTTAATTCAAGCTTAGTGGCAGTAGCCATGGGAGTTTTTGCAGATGAACATTCCATTAAGTCAAACTTCTTTAAAAGATCATAAATATATTTAGTTTGACTAATGAAAATTCCACCACTAACTAGTTTAACTTGTAAACCAAGAAAATACGTTAGCTCTCCCATTATGCTTATTTCATATTTACTTTGCATTAAATTAGCAAACTTTTTACAAAGTTTATCATCTGTAGAACCAAATATAATATCATCTACATAAATTTGAACAAGTATTGTAGAGCCATTAACATTTCTAAAGAAAAGAGTTTTGTCAACAGTACCTCTAGTGAAGTGATTATCTAGAAATTTTTTTGACAAAGTCTCATACCAGGCTCTAGGTGCTTGCTTTAGTCCATAGAGTGCTTCAACAAATAATACACATGGTCTGGAAAATATGGATCTTCAAACCCTGGAGGTTGACTCACATAGACTTCTTCCTCCAATTCTCCATTCAGAAATGCACTCTTGACATCCATTTGATAGAATTTGAAGTTAGCATGGGCTGCATAGCCTAGAAAAATTCTGATGGCTTCAAGTCTTGCAACAGGAGAAAATGTCTCATCAAAATCTATTCCCTCTTGTTGAAAGTAGCTCTTGGCAACCAATCTAGCTTTATTCCTTATGACAATGCCATTTTCATCCATCTTGTTTCTGAATACCCATTTTGTGTCAATAGAACTCTTGTTCTTTGGCTTGGGTACCAGCTTCCATACGTTGTTCCTCTCAAATTGGTTTAGCTTCTCTTGCATAGCTACAATCCAATCTGGATCCAATAGAGCTTCTTCCACTCTCTTAGGTTCCTCCTGTGATAGAAAACTACTGTATAGACATTCATCTTGAGTAGCCCTTCTAGTTTGCAGCTTAGATGTTGCATCACCAATGATTAGTTCAAAGGGATGATTCTTGGTCCATTTCCTTTGAGGTGGTAGATTAGCTCTAGATGAGGTGGCCTCAGTGTTGTCATGATGTGAGATAGAGTGTTGATTAGTTGAAACTCCCCCTGAGTTATTGGTCCTTTGCAAGGAGCTGGGAGTTCTATCAACTGATGATGTAATTTGATTATCCGTTGATGAACTATGATCAACGGATGCTCCATTATGTACTTCAACGGATGATGCACTTTTTCTTTCAACGGATGCTGCATTACTTTCTGTCAACAGATGCTGAGTTATGACTTTCAACTGATGCAACATTTTGTGCATTATCCAAAGGAAAATTTTGAATCCTTTTTGAAGTGTCTTCTCAATCATTCTCATCTTCACTATCATCACAATATATCTCAATGTTGTCAAATTTGAGTCCTTCATGGTGTCCCTCATCTGTTAGTCCATCAATCTTTTTATCATCAAACACAACATGCATAGATTCCATAACAATGTTGGTTCTTAGATTGTAGACCCTATATGATTTTCCAGCAGAATAACCAACAAATATCCCTTCATCAGCCTTTACATCAAACTTGCCTTTGTGATCAGGTTGGTTCCTTAGAATGTAGCATTTGCAACCAAAGACATGAAGGAAGTTTAAGGTTGGTTTTCTTCTCTTGAACAATTGATAGGGAGTCATGCCTTTTGCCTGATTAATTAGAGAAATATTCTGAGTGTAACATGCACAGTTAACAGCCTCAGCACAAAAATATGTTGGGAGTTTTGACTCTTCAAGCATTGTTCTTGTAGCTTCAATTAGTGATCTGTTCTTCCTTTCCACCACACCATTTTGTTGTGGAGTCCTTGGAGCTGAGAACTCATGCATGATCCCATTTTCTTCACAGAACAACCTCATGGTAGAATTCCTGAACTCAGTTCCATTGTCACTCCTGATATTCCTTACATTGAAATCTGGTGGTTGTTGACTTGCTTGATATGATTGATAATGATTTCACTAGCTTCATCCTTTGAGCCAAGAAAATAGGTTCATGAAAACTTTGAGAAATCATCTACAATCACTAGGCAATATCTTTTCCTTAAAATTGACAATACATTGACTGGTCCAAAAAGATCCATGTGTAGCAGTTGTAATGGTTCATCAATTGCTGATTCAAGCTTCTTACTGAATGATACTCTCTTTTGCTTTCCTTTCTAACAAGCATCACACAGTCCATCCCTTGAGAATTCCACTAGAGGCATTCCTCTAACTAAGTCCTTTTTGACCAGATCATTCATTGTCTTGAAATTTAAATGGGACAACTTCTTGTGCCATAGCCATCTTTCATCTTGACTTGCTTTGCTGAAAAGACAAGTGATTGATTCTGCATCTGTAGAGTTAAAGTCAGCTAAGTACACATTCCCTTTTCTAACTCCAGTTAGAACCACTTTGTTGTCCTTCTTACTGGTAACAACACAGGCTTCAGAATTGAAGGAAACAGTATTCCCTCTGTCACATAGTTAAATGATGCTAAATAGATTGTGTTTGAGACCATCAACTAGTGCAACTTCATCAATGATGACATTTTCCTTTGAAATCAAGCCATATCCCATAGTGAACCCTTTGTTGTTATCTCCAAAGGTTATGCTAGGGCCAACTCTCTCCTTGAACTCTGTGAGCAGGGTGAAATCTCCTGTCATGTGCCTTGAACAACCACTGTCCAAGTACCATACATTCCTTCTTTTTCCCTGCTCACAACAAAATCAAATCAAGTTGATTTTGGTACCCAAGTTTCCTTGGGTCCAGCCTTGTTAGTCTTTTTTCTAGACTTCACACTTCCTGCACCTTTTGACTTAGGTAACTTTGAGTCAACCTTGGTCTTAGATATAGTTGGTTGAAGTGTAGGGTTAATGACAGAATCATTTAGCACATTTGGTTGAATTTGATAAGGCATAGATTATGCAAACATGTTATTCCACATAGGCATGTTGTATGGCAATTGAGGCATACTAAATACAGCAAAATAAGGATTGTTAACATATGGCATATTTGCAAGATGTACATATGGATTCTGTTGAGACATAACAGGCATAACATGCAGTGGTGACATAGACATGTTAGGCATGGAAGAAGATAAAGGCATGGGAGCATTCTTTACAGATTTGCAGTTAACAGATAGAAGATTAACACTACTACAATGCACACAACTTTTTCTAGGAGCATACTTGTCAGGTGTAGTTGTTGTATTTGTTAATCCCTACCTTCCTATTTCTATTGGATTTTCTTTTAGTTTCCTTTTTATCCTCAACCAACTTGAGCCTATTCTTCAACTGATCTAAAGTCATGTGTCATATATTCACCTTACTAGCATCTTTGAATGTGCTAGCTTCTTCTTTGACAAAGTTCTTGGAAGTTGAACCAAACTTCTTACTGAGATTTTTCAAATTATCATTTTTAGAATCATTTTCCTGTTTCAACTGATCAGCCTTCAACGGATGCTCCTTTTTTTTCTTCAACGGATGACTTTCATCATCCGTTGATTCCATATCCGTTGACAGTCCATCAATCCATTCCATTTCCTTTTTGTTTTTCTTCCAGGCATTCTCACAGAAAGATTCAATTCCTTGAACTTTGGCAATTTGAGCACTAACATCCCTAGATGTTTTCTAGGCCTTGATTACCTCTTGCTCACGTTCTAGTTGTTTAGAAAGAATTTCTACTTTCTTAACAGACTCTTCTAGTTCACTCTCAATAGATAAGCATTTGATTTTAATCCTTTCAAGGTCAATTACCGTACCCTCTAACATAGCATTCCTATAACTTAAAAACAGATTATTCTCTTTAATTCTCATGTTCTCTTTAGTCAGTGATTTAAGGGAAACATGTAGATGATACAATTCAGTAGACATATCATTTATAGCATCATTGCATTTATCTTTAGAAAGCTGAGAGAGGTCGGTAGTGATTATCTGGTTGCTTGATGAACTAGTTTCATTCTCATCAGAATTAGCCATCAAGGCTAAGTTGACATACTCCATATCATCATCTTCATTGACTCCATCAGCTGCCCAGTCATTTTCCTGAGTCAGAAAAGCCCTTTCCTTTTGTTTGAGCAATTCAAAATATTTCTTTTTGTAATCCACTTGCTCAAATTTCTTCTTTTCAGAAGTTGGCTTTTTGCACTCACTTGCAAAGTGTCTACTTGTGCCACAGTTATAACACTTGAACTTAGACTTGTCCGCCATGTTCTTGTTTGGCTTACTAGCTCTAGTGTTTTTCTTGAATTTCATCTTTGCAAATCTTCTGGACAGAAAGGCCAGATGTTCATCAACATCATCAGAGTCATCTTGACTGGAATTGTCTTCAACCTCAGCTGCTTGCTCCTTTCCCTTGCTTGATTCTAATTTGCTTGTGCCAATTTTGAGACTTGGCATTGTCTTTTCTTCATTCCTGGCTTCAATTCTCTCATTTTCAGCTACAAGTGCAACTGATCCACCTTTTCTCTTTCCCTTCTCCAACAACTCATCTTGCTCTATCTCAAGTTCATAGGTCTTTAAAATTCCATATAATCTTTCAAGTTTGAAGTCCTTATAATCTTGAGAATTCCTTAGTGAAATAGTCATAGGCTTCCATTCCTTTGGTAGAGACCTTAGAAATTTTAAGTTGGAATCCTTGACTTGGTACACTCTACCATACAGCTTCAATCCATTCAACAGTTTCTGAAATCTATTGAAAGTATCATTCAATGATTCTCCTTCTTCAGAATGAAAATATTCATATTGTTGAATGAGAAGCTGCATTTTGTTTTCTCTAACTTTCTCAGTACTTTCATAGATAAGTTGCACAGTATCCCAAATTTCCTTAGCTGAGAGGCTGTTAATGACATTATCAAACATATCTTTGTCTAGGCCATTAAACAGAATGTTCATGGCCTTCTTGTCCTTGTGAACCTCTTCAATATCTTCAGGAGTCCATTCTGCTCTTGGCTTGGGAATAGACTGTCCAACAGCAACTGTGGCAGTAGCAACTGTGGCCACTTTATGAGGGATGTGAGGACCATTCTCAATGCAGTTTATGTAGCTTTCATCTTGAGAGAGAAAATGTAGATGCATCTTCACTTTCCAGTGATGATAATTATCTCTTTCCAGGATTGGAATCTTCACTCCAATATCCTTCTTACTCATGATGTTAGTAGAATAGATCTTTAAACTCTTTGTATGTCAAGAGCTAGCTCTGATACCAATTGTTATTCCTAAGGAACTAACAATGAGATTTACAGAAGGGGGGTTGAAGGTAAATCTCAAAACTTTTTCAAGTTTTGAGCAGTTTCAAAAGCTAAGTGTATGATGAACAGATGTGTGTAAATTGCTTTAAGTAAGTGCAGACAGATGTATATTCAAAACACAAATGTAAAGAACACAAAGGCTTTCAAAACTTTTCTAGTGGATTTGTTGTTCCACCAGAGATGTGTATTTCAGAAAATCTGTGATATAAAGAATTGGTCACAGCTGCTTCCTAGTACAAACTAGATGATTTTCTCTCTGAATTTTTCTAAATAGCTCTTGAAAATTCACACCTAATTACTAGCTGCAACTTGGTTTATATATCACCAAGTATTTCAAGTGAAGACAAAGATAAAATACAATTATAAAATAGTTCTTCACATGTTTCTTCTTCATTTCTCTATCCAATGCAATCTAAGATAATATGTGAATCTTTGAATACTTCCTTGTTTGCATCCGAATGGAATTGCTGCTTTCTCTTGATTCCTCCACGAGGCTACCACATTCCAATTGTCTCTGTCAACCCATGTGCCTCTGTCAGCTTATGAATTGTCACTATCAACTGCTATGGCACTGAGCATCCATTGAAGCTTTCATCTGTTGGTGGATTTATCCGTTGATGCTCTTATCCGTTGATGCTTTAGCAGTTGAAGCTTTATCTGTTGATGCACTCATCTGTTGATGTATGTTATCCGTTGAAGCTTTAGAAACATCCGTTGAGGCTTTGTTTCTCATCCCTTGAAGGTCTTTAATTTACCAGTTGATACTACTTCATTTATACAAAATTACAAGGCATGAAATATTTACAATTAGCCCTCCTATTTACATATCCACTAGTAGTCAACATGACTTATAACTTCCTACAACTTCTAAGAATTATAACTCATTTACAAAGACTGAAATGTGCTACAATACTAAACTTATTTCTAAGTAAAGCTACTCCATCAACGGATAGCCAAAGCGGTCTTATCCGTTGAGGCTACAAACACTAGATTTCTACTTAAGTGTTTTGTTTAACTTATCATCAAACTAATACACATATATTCCTAACAATGTGCTTATGTGTTTATGTGTATTATGTGGTTAATCGAGTCTTACTTGCTAATATGTAATATACGAGTCAGTCATAAGCGCATGGGCAGACAATAGGAACGATGTGAAGTCGATTCAAGATGCAATTGAAGTACGAAATGACTAAATCAGTCTATTTCTCTAACAGAAGCTAAGCCAGCAAGGCAGGTTGAGTCGGTGATAAACAAAGATTACATAATTACAGTGAGTCGTGCAGAAGGCAAGTTTTTCCCCAATTCTACTTTCAGAATAGTGATATTTCTTCAGATTCTTATCCCGCTTGCACTTTTTTGATTCTCTTGTTCATATTTCATTTCGATTCTTGATTTCTCCTTTTTATTTGAATTCATTATTCATATTCCAATTGTTACTCACAAATATTGATATATTCTGGTGATTAGAATATGTCAAAGCATACCGATTATTCTGGTTGCTATTCCATGGACTGGATAATGATACTTTGGGGGTTAAGTTTACTTAATCCTAAGGACCGGAAATGATAACCAGATCCTTGAGATGGGCCGTAGTGCCTGGGTGCCCGACGGGATCTATATAGTGGGATATAGATCTGCACTGTAAGCTGGTTGATCAGCAGGGTATAGATGCGAACTTGTGTCCAGTTTAGTTCGTTTGTAACTCACCAGTGATGGCCTTCTTTCTACTCTCACGGGGTTATATCTTTGCAGATATACCCAGGTTATTGTTTCATTTAAACTGCTTAAACACTGTTTATATTTTGTGGACTTGTTGAGCAATTTTTGGCTCACCCCTTTTTGTTGTTATTCACCTTATTATTTTCAGTTAAGAAGGAATATGAAACCCATCAGGACTCGAGTGGTAAAGAAACGGGTCAAGCCTCGGGATCCTCTCATACCCAAGGTGTTGATCCCAATCCAGGAAGAAAGCTTTGAGTTGTCCGAACAGGTGGAGTGTAGATAGTTAGTGTGTGTGTTTGAATAAAAGATGAAATTAGTTTAAAACTGGTTAGACAATGGTTTGTAATAAAGAGAGTTTATAAGATTTTGAATTTGGTTTATAATAAAGTACTTAGTGGTTCTTATTTTCATACTTCAACCTAAAAAGATCCTGGTTAGTGTTAAAGGGGTTTAGATTCATTTCTTTATTATTTGTTAATCAGATTGTACAGGTTTGGTGATTAGCTAGTAACCCCCAGACTTATACCCCGGGTCTGGAGGGCGTTACAAAGAATGTCAAAGATAGTACCAGATGTAAGCGTTGAGGTAGAATTGCGTATAAAATAATATACAACGGTAAATGAAGTTTCGCCGAATAATAAATACGAACAGAATCCAAGGAAAAATAGAAGGCGTGCCAAAGTGGAGGGACCCTTATATGGGCATTCTTTTAATTAGACATTTCATTGGTAAATCATAAAAATAGCAAGTAACTTATATAGTAATGACGACCAAATATTTGATTTCCAAAACTTTAAAATGAGATTTCGGAAAAGATTTTCTTAATCAACTTTCAGAGGATTTTTGCATAAAATGAGTTTTACTATTTATGTTCTTGTTATTATAAACAGAAAATGACCTAAAAAGAAGAATGGAATTAGACTTGGAGGACCAAGTAGACCCACTGGTAAGAAGAAAGTTTAAAGTTTTCCATGAAAGACGAAAGTAAACTTTGTTTAATAAAATCAATAATTAAATCAACATGTTAAAACCATTATTTACCCAGTTCATGAAATTATTAAAATTTAAACAAGATTCGTGATTCGAACGGACAGAGGATGATTGAATAAAATGGAAAAATCTTCCAAATTATTGGAGAAGAATCGTATTTCTATCGACAAATTTGAGGCGTTGCGTGATCGATGGGCATTTCACGCGACAAAGATGAGATCTGAAATAGTGATTATAAATTTCGGAAGGACGCGATTAAGATCAAATTATTGAAGCATTTGATGTGAAGGCATTTCCAGACAGCATTTCGAAGCAATGATGTGACTTGAAGCGTGAACCTGTATTAAAGAAATCCTGAAGGCAGATGTAGGCGAAACGTGGAAGGTGATCAATGTAATAACCCCCAAAATTTTCAACTTTTTGTAACCCTTGTGAATAGTGTTTTAGCTGAATGAGAAAACTTTTCACGCCACACTATGTAGGGGTTCTGTTATGGATATTCTGAGATATTATTAGTACTCTATGTAGTATATAAGTGTATGTAAAGATCGTCAGAATCCAATTCCGAACACTTTGGTTTTTCCCGGAAATCCACTAGATACGGAGAGAATTGAGTATAAGGTAACAGGATAAAAAGGATTTAAATTAAAGGATTATGATAGAGGATCATAAAAAGAAATATAATGTATTGAGAAAGGTTAAGGGAACCTAAGTAATAAGATCCCGGGTATGATCCTTCAAACGATAAACGAAAACGAAAGTTAAGCGAACCGTATAACAGATCAGCGGTCATTAGGCAAACAATTAGGAAGTTAATCAAAGGGATTAGAGAGGATGATGTCACCCAACCAATGAGAAGGGGACAAGGAGGGGAGGATGACATCATGAGGATGACACAAGCATGACATGGGAAGGAAGGAGGTGTGGTTGAATGAGAACCACACAGATTCAAGGGCAACAAGGTAATTGACTAAATCAAACACAAAACCAAATCAACCAAGCCAAGCAAAATCATTTTTCATCAAAATCAAAAAGAACCAAGGCATTGTTCATCTTTTGCTCTCGGCTTTTTAGCTTTTTAAAGGGCAAGAATTTCAAAATCAAGGATCCAAGCTTCCTAAATTGGTAAGATAATTCCCTAACCATCTTCATGCTTAGTTAGGGCTATATCATGAGTTTAAGCCATTAATTCCTTCTCAATCTTCTTCATTTAATCAAAGAAGAAGATAATGAATAGTATTTTCAAGTTTTTAACTTGAAATTTTTCTTGTTTTCCTTGAAGATCCAAGCATTCCTAAGACTTCTGAAAGCTTCTTAAGGCTTCCTAGCTCCTCCCACCACTTCAAGGAAGGTATACCATCTCCAAACCCTAGATTCCTATGTATTATAAGATGATTTTGATTAGTAGGGTGATATTGTAGCTTGTTGTTGTGATTAGAGTTTGGGATTTGAAATGGTAGTGAAATGGAATGGTAAATGTTGTGGTTTTGATTAAAAGAACTTAAGTATGATTAAAGTTAAGCTTAGGCATAAGTATGAATGTTAACATTGAATTGGTTGGGGTTGTTATGATGTGATAAGGATGGATGTTGGTTGTATGTTGGATTTGAGGTTGAATTGGGATGGTTTCGAATGGTTTAAAATTTGGAAATCGCGTAAACATAGCCGTCGTAACGTCCGATTTTCTTTGGACTGTTTTTGTGCATAACATTAGGACCCGAGAACCCCCTGCTAGATTATGACCATTGCCATGTTTAGATAGTTCGTGTTACGAGCTTCGTTTTGATATGTAGTTCGTTCGATTCCGATGCACGGTTTAGGAGAAACGACCGTTTCAAGTAACGGCGTTTCGCGAACGAAACTTTTCCCCTCGCCTTACTTTGAAACATAGGTTAAAGACCAAAAAGGGTTAATTAATGTATGAAACATTTATGGTAAGTGTGTTAGGCAGTTGGTAAGACACTCGCGAAGGAATCGCCTTAAAACTCGTAAAGGTTAAATTATTAAAAATAGTGGAGCCGAGGGTACCCGAGTGACTTAAGCAAATCAGTAAGCACAAAACAAGCGTTAGAGTCTAAGTTAGTTAAAGTATAGATTTACAAGTGACTTTGGTTTAATTCCAACTTACTTGTTGTTTATAGGTTACCAGACTCGTCCCGAGCCTTTTATCACCCCAAGTCGCTCAGGCAAGTTTTCTACCAGTTATAACTGTTGTTGTGATGTATATAGGTATTTGCATTATCTTGTGATAGATGCATGTTGGTTAATTAGCAAATGTTGCAATATATTGAAGCATGCTGCTATGGTATATATATATGCATGCCTGTTTCGTATTCTTTCCATATATATCTGTTGATTCAGTTGATAATACCTATGCTAGAGGATAGCGGTAATTTGCATATACCCTTAGTATAGGGACCCAAAGGTGAAAATATTTTCTAAAACCGGGAGTCGAGGATCCCGAGTAGATTTTTTGTATATATGGATATAAATATATATATATACTTATATATATATATGGTCATAGTTTTCAAAACTATTAATCGAATAAGGTTTATTCGATAACTTTAACTTTATTTTATTATTGAATATTATTTCGAATATTATTCGAAGGCTTATGACTCCTTTATATTAAATGAATATTATTTTGAATATTCATTCGAGGGCTTATGACTCAGTTTATATTATTTAATGAATATTATTTGAATATTCATTTGAGGATCTATGACTCCGATTATTTGCTGAGATATATTCTTTATTTTATTAAAGAATAAGGTGTCAATAATCAAACTTATTTTCGATTATTCAAATAAAGATAGTACTTTCATATAAGTATATCTTTGGCTATTTAATACTCATTTCAAGTATAAGTTTTAATACTTCTACTTCAATTATTTTATAAAGATTATTCTTTATGGGAATATTATTTAAATAATAATATTCAGACATTTTCTAAATATTCTGGGGACTGATTTACTTCATTAAATCAGCTTTACTCCAAACACTCTTTAAAGTGTTTTCGAGTCTTCAAAATGATTTTTAAAAGTTAGAGCGGATCCCAAAACTCATTTTTATATTTAATATCTTCCTTTTTAAGGGGATTTAAATACTCACTCAAAACCTGAGGGATCCGGCTCTGTGGTGTATTTTATATTCGCAACACGGTTGCAGTTTTGGTAAATGAATTGATTACTTACCCAACGTTCGGGAAGTAAGTCCATCTATTGAGTCGGCATAAGCAACATGGGCTCAGTGGGCGTCCATGATAGTGTAAGTGACTCAGTGGGAGTCCATCAAATGCATAAGTGGCTGAGTTACAGTCCAGCATAAGGTCCTATTACGACCAGGGTGATGACCAGTGGGGAATTCGTCCATCTACTAGTAGAAAAGGTTACTTATGGGTATCTTCGCCTGATCAGCAGGATATCTGGTTTATGCCAAATTCTTTTCCTTTCCAAATTTATTGGATATTGTAATTCTGTTCATACTTTACATGACAGAGGTTTTCAGGAAATTGTATAAAGAAGATGTATATGTGGATATATATATATATATATATATATATATATATATATCAGAACTTAATGAAGTATATCATGACTTCATTTCCTTTAATAAAATTTCAAAGATTTAATCTATTCAAATCTTGTCTTGTAGTCTCATCTATGTGATGAACTGTTGAAAACTCTTTATACTTTGAACAGTGGTAGTTCAAGTAGCTTTATAAATGATATAAGTGTAGTGAAGTATTTGGTAACTTCATCCCTTGTTTTTACTTATATCTAGTAAGTAATTATCTTACACTTGATAAAAGATTCTAGTAAGTATCAATTTAGATACTTATATTATTGTTATCACTATATATTATCTTGCGAGCTGTAAGGCTCACTCTTGCTTTATTTCTTCATCACACAACAACAGTTAGGAAAGATGGCCAGACTCCAGCAGACCCAGCGCAAGCGCGTGGGAAGCGTCCCGCGTCTTCCCGATGATGTTGTAGCTGCTATAGCTGCAGAGGTAGATCTATTGTAGATCAGACCATCTACTTTTGAGAATCAATTATGTATAATTATAACTTGTGGCAGATAATGGCAATTAACTGTAAATTTATCAAGTAATCGTTTTGGGTTGTAATAACTTTTAAATTGTGGATTCAAAGACTTGTACTTATTTCAATTTCATCTCTGAGACTATAACGGGTTGTGGTGTGTGTGTTAGTGTGGGGTCACAGCATAAGGTTATTTATTATTAATTAAGTGAAGTGATATTGTGGAAAGAAAGACCGTGACGACCCGGATGCCCGACCCCGGATCTGGGGGTGTTACAGAAATGGTATCAGAGCTAAGCGTTATAAACCTCAGAGATGATGCGACGATATAATAACAAACTCACAAAGATAATAAGAACTCTTGCCAAGTTCATGGTCGGACTACTTAAAGTAGTGCTGACAATTAAAACCCTTACGGGAACCCTTATAAGTATCATGATAGTAACTTAGCTCGTTTAATGTGTAGGCGCCTGAGATAGAGGACCCTGAGATGTTCGAGCGTGAGCATGATGAGGCATTGCTAGATGTTGAGGATCAGGAGGAGCCTGAGATGGAGGAGGATGAGGACGACCCCTCAGAGGAGTCAGAGACGGAGGTCATTGCTATTTCAGATGAGGAGGACCCCTCAGAGGAGTCAGAGACAGAGGTTATTGCTATTCCAGATGAGGAGGACCTGGATGAGGTCCCAGTAGCTGAGGAGCGTGTTGGACCTATGGTAGTGTATGCTGGTACCCCATTACCCACACTTCCGGTGGTCAGAGCCCCTACCCCTCCACCACTATCCTGGATTTCCAATGATGACAGCTCAGAGACCCATACTTCCGAGCCTAGGCAGACCGAGGAGGCACCCTCAGCGGCTCCGGATTCACCACCTCTTGACCCTGCCCACAGGCAGTCTTTGTTAGCACATGGATATGTTCAGGATGTTCTGAGGACCCGAGTGGCTGTTGCCAAGGGCCGACTGGATGAGGCCAGGAGGGAGTTGGATGCAGAGAGGGCGGGTAGGCGTACCCGAGCTTATGAGACTAGGGCTTCTATACCCCGATCCTTGAGGAGGGAGCTTACGGGGATAGAGCTCACATCCCGAGCGAGGCTCAGATCGCTCCAGGGGGACAGGCATGGTAGGATCTCCAGGCGGCAGGCTGACTATATCTTCCGTCATGCGATGGAAAGGGTATGGGAGCTGACCCGCTCCGGTGTGTGATTCAGGATTGATGATGGAATAGTCTAGTTGTCTAGTTAGCCGAGGCCTTAGTAAGAGCCAATTTTCCGGGATAGTTGACTTGTATATAGCATCCCTTTTTCTGACTAGACAGATAGACTCTTGTGTATCACTTTTAGGACAGATGACTGTAGCACTGTTGTACTTTTGACCAGATCAAACTATGTATTTCTCGTATTATGTATATATTTGTTTCCTTTGGTTCAGTTCATTAGTGACGGGATCACTGTTTTTATCATTATTATTACTGCACTTCGTATTAGAACTGTCATAAAATAATAGAATTGCGATATACGTTCTCCCCATTATAAGAGCTGTGCAGGGCACAATGTTGTATATGATTGTGACCTAACGTTGAATTTTCCCAATAATTTTTTTTATTATTATCAGAATCATGCCGCCAAGAAAGATTGGAACTAGGGCGAACCCTGGATCTGAGGACCAGGGAAGCCATAACCAGGATGATAGGAACCAGGAACACAGTGAAGAGGAAGATGAGGATTATGTGGAACAGGATGACTCCCTGTATGAAGAGGAAGAGGAAACATATGATGTTGAGGGATTTGAGATAGAGGCTGAAGAAGGAGAAACCGAGGATGAGCAACCAGTACCAAACCCAGGCATGGATCCCATGGACCAGTTCATGCAACTCCTAAGGAAGAATTTGGAACGTCAATCCAACCCACCCCCTCAAGGAAATAACAATACTGTGGCAAACTCTTTCAGGGCTTTTAAGTCCCTTAAGCCCCCTGAGTTCCACGGATCAGCCGACCCAGTTGAGGCAAGGGCATGGTTAAAGGAAATGGAGAAATCCTTTGAGATTTTGAGTACCGATGAGGCACAGAAGACTATATTTGCTACCTACCTTCTGAAAGGAGAAGCTAACTACTGGTGGGAGGCCAAGAAAAACATGGAGACAGATGCTATTATAACCTGGGAGAGATTTAGTCAGTTGTTTCTGGGAAAGTATTTCCCGAGGTTTATGGAAAACCAGATGGAGCTCAAGTTCTTGGAGCTAAAGCAGAATAACTTGTCTGTAGCAGAGTATGAAGCGAAATTTACTGAGTTATCAAGGTTTGTGCCGGAGTTTGTGAGCACCGAGGAAAAGAAAGCTAGGAGGTTTCAGCAGGGACTGAAACCGTGGATTCAGAATAGGGTGGCAATCCTTGAGCTTACGGACTATGCCACTCTGGTGCAAAAGGCAACGATTGTAGAAGTCGGAAGTGAACAGATGCAGAAGGAAAGAGAGAAGAAAGGAATAAAGGGGAAAAGTATGAGCATGGGTGGAGGTTCCGCAGGAAGAAGCTTCCCAACTAGATTTAATCGAGGAGCAGTGTCCCTACCAGGAAGGAACACTGGGTTTAAGCGGCCAATGAGTGTGAGCGTGAGCCAGCGCAGCCAGAAGTCAAGAATGTCCTATTCCAACCAGTCTCGACCCCCATTGCCAGCCTGTAACATATGTGGAAGGAATCACACTGGGGAGTGTAAAGGAAAGCCAGTAACCTGCTTTAAGTGCGGTCGGGAAGGCCACTATTCAACTAAGTGCCCATCATCAACCCCTGCCGTCATTCCAACCACCACTTGTCATCAGTGTGGACGCCCGGGTCATTGGAAGAGGGAATGCCCAATGAACAAACCAGCAGCTTCGGGAGCAAGCAGGGCTGCTTCTAATAAGCCACCTACTGCGAGGACTTTCAACATGACAGTCCAGCATGCTATGAAAGATTCAGATGTGATAGCAGGTACCCTTTCTCTAAATTCAGTCAGTGCAAATGTTTTATTTGATTCGGGAGTAACTAAATCTTTTATATCAAAGGACTTTGCGCGTAAGTTAAAACTTAAGGCTGAACCCTTGATAGAACCCTTGCAAGTAGAAATAGCCAATCATGAAATTATTCCTGTTAACCAGATTCACCCCGCCTGTGAGATAGGCATATGGGAGCAATCCTTTAGTGTTGATCTGATTCCTTTTAAATTAGGGGAGTTTGACGTAATTTTGGGAATGGACTGGATATCTAACAATGATGCTCAGATAGACTGTAAAGGGAAGAAAGTTAAGCTAAATATCCCAGGGAAGAAAGAAGTTATATTTATAGGAAAGAGGCAAACGCAGAAATTTTTGACTATGGCCCATGCCAGAAAGATGCTACGAAAAGGAAATGAGGCCTACCTAGCCTACGTGGTGGACACGCAGAAGGAGGTGCCCAACTTACAAGATATTCCAGTAGTCAACGAATTTGATGATGTATTCCCACAAGACCTTCCGGGATTACCACCCGATAGAGTGATTGAATTTGCTATTGAGTTGGCCCCAGGGACGGCGCCAGTTTCAAAAGCACCTTACCGGTTAGCCCCGTTAGAAATGAAGGAATTAGCTATCCAATTGCAGGAACTCTTGGATAAGGGTATGATAAGACCCAGTGTGTCTCCATGGGGAGCACCAGTTTTATTTGTTAAGAAGAAAGATGGGAGCATGAGGCTGTGCATAGACTATCGAGAGTTGAACAAGCTAACCAGAAAGAACAGGTACCCATTACCTAGAATAGATGATCTATTCGACCAGCTAAAGGATGCTGTTTATTTTTCCAAGATCGACCTGAGAACTGGATATCACCAACTGAAGATTAAACCCGAAGATATTCCCAAGACAGCGTTCCGTACCAGGTATGGGCATTATGAGTTCTTGGTAATGTCCTTTGGATTAACCAACGCCCCAGCGGCTTTCATGGATTTAATGAATAGAGTATTTAAGAAGTACTTGGACAAATGTGTGATAGTTTTATCGATGATATTTTGATCTACTCAAGGACTGAGACAGAACATGCAGAGCATTTGAGGATAGCTCTAGGAATACTCAGAGAGGAACAGTTATATGCCAAATTCTCGAAGTGTGAATTCTGGCGGAATGAAGTACAGTTTTTAGGACATGTGATCAATAAAGAAGGAGTATTGGTCGACCCCTCCAAGATAGAGGCGGTCTCAAATTGGGAAAGGCCAACCACACCCACAGAGGTAAGGAGTTTTATAGGATTGGCCGGCTACTATCGTAGATTTGTACAGGACTTTGCGAAGATCGCAGCCCCTTTGACATGACTTACTCGTAAGACAGAGAAGTTTGAATGGACGGAGAAATACGAGAACAGTTTTCAGGAATTAAAGAAAAGGTTGATAACGGCTCCGGTATTGGCATTGCCGGACGGAAAAGGAGATTTTGTGATATATAGTGACGCGTCGCACAAAGGATTAGGATGTGTGCTTATGCAGCACGGTAAAGTGATTGCGTATGCGTCGAGACAACTGAAGGAATACGAGGTTAGATATCCTACTCATGACCTTGAGCTCGCGGCAATAGTATTTACCTTAAAAATTTGGAGGAACTACTTGTATGGAGAGAAGTGCGAGATTTTCACAGACCATAAGAGCCTCAAGTACATATTTACGCAGAAAGAGCTCAACATGCGCCACAGGAGATGGTTAGAACTAATCAAGGACTATGATTGTGAGATTCTCTATCATCCAGGGAAAGCCAATGTGGTGGCTGATGCCCTTAGTAGAAAGGAAAGACTCAGAATGATAACGACTTCGGAAGAATTGATAAGGGATTTTGAGAGAATGGAAATAGAAGTAAAGGTAACCGGAACCGGAACTGAAAAGCTTTTTGAGATCTCAATGCAGCCAGAGTTATTGGAAAAGATCAGATTATGCCAGGAGAAAATAATGAATGAAGGCAGAGAGTCAATGACTGGAGAAGAGATCCATACTGAGAAAGATGATAAAGGGATAATGAGGTACTCCTACCGGATTTGGGTTCCGAATGTTCAAGAGCTTAAAGATGAGATATTGGATGAAAGCCATAGTTCAAGGTATTCCATTCACCCGGGAAGTACCAAGATGTATAGGGATTTGAAGGAATATTACTGGTGGCCCAACATGAAGAGGGACGTAGCAGAATGGGTAAACAAATGTTTGACTTGCCAAAGGGTAAAAGCAGAGCACCAGAGACCCAGTGGACTCTTACGACCCCTGGAGATTCCCGAATGGAAATGGGAACAGATAGCGATGGATTTTGTTGTAGGCTTGCCAAGGACGAAAGCCAATCACGACGCCATTTGGGTAATTACAGACCGACTGACAAAGTCAGCTCATTTCATTCCTATCAATGAGAGATACACAGTCGATAGACTGGTGGACATTTACCTTAAGGAAATAGTGACGCGACATGGAGTCCCAGCGTCCATTGTCTCAGACCGAGACCCCAGGTTCAACTCCAAATTTGGAGGAGCTTTCAGGAATGTGCGGGGACCAAGTTAAATATGAGTACCGCGTACCATCCCCAGACGGATGGGCAGAGTGAAAGGACCATCCAGACACTAGAGGATATGTTGAGAGTCTGTGCAATAGACTTTAAAGGGAGTTGGGATGATCACTTGCCGTTGATCGAGTTTTCTTATAACAATAGCTTTCATGCTAGCATCGGAATGCCGCCTTATGAGGCCCTGTACGGAAGAAGGTGTCGATCTCCCTTATACTGGGATGAAGTAGGAGAGCGGAAGATGCTCGGACCCGAAGTGGTCCAAAGGACCAAAGATATAGTGGATCTTATCAGAGGGCGACTTATAGCAGCCCAAGACAGACAGAAGAAATATGCAGACCTAGCCCGAAAGGACAAGGAATATGAAGTCGGGGACTTAGTACTGCTAAAGGAATCCCCTTGGAAGGGATTAATGAGGTTCGGAAGGAAAGGAAAACTAAGCCCAAGATACATTGGACCTTTTGAAATATTAAGATGGATTGGAAAGTTAGCTTACGAGCTAGCCTTACCCCCTAACTTCCAACAAGTTCATAATGTGTTCCATGTGTCAATGCTAAGGAAGTATCATCGGGATGCCAGACACATAGTGGAGTACGAGCAGGTGGATATGCAGCCAGATCTAACTTACGTGGAGAAACCAGTAAGGATTATAGATAAGAAGGAGCAGGTGCTTCGGAACAAAGTGATCAAGCTAGTCAGAGTACTATGGCAGAATCATAATGTGGAAGAATCAACTTGGGAACTAGAGAGCACAATGCTAGAAAAGTACCCCCATTTGTTTTCTGTTTGATTCCGGGACGGAATCCTTTTAAGGAGGGGAGACTGTAATAACCCCCAAAATTTTCAACTTTTTGTAACCCTTGTGAATAGTGTTTTAGCTGAATGAGAAAACTTTTCACGCCACACTATGTAGGGGTTCTGTTATGGATATTCTGGGATATTATTAGTACTCTATGTAGTATATAAGTGTATGTAAAGATCGTCAGAATCCAATTCCGAACACTTTGATTTTTCCCGGAAATCCACTAGATACGGAAAGAATTGAGTATAAGGTAACAGGATAAAAAGGATTTAAATTAAAGGATTATGATAGAGGATCATAAAAAGAAATATAATGTATTGAGAAAGGTTAAGGGAACCTAAGTAATAAGATCCCGGGTATGATCCTTCAAACGATAAACGAAAACTAAAGTTAAGCGAACCGTATAACAGATCAGCAGTCATTAGGCAAACAATTAGGAAGTTAATCAAAGGGATTAGAGAGGATGATGTCACCCAACCAATGAGAAGGGGACAAGGAGGGGAGGATGACATCATGAGGATGACACAAGCATGACATGGGAAGGAAGGAGGTGTGGTTGAATGAGAACCACACAAATTCAAGGGCAACAAGGTAATTGACTAAATCAAACATAAAAACAAATCAACCAAGCCAAGCAAAATCATTTTTTCATCAAAATCAAAAAGAACCAAGGCATTGTTCATCTTTTGCTCTCGGCTTTTTAGCTTTTTAAAGGGCAAGAATTTCAAAATGAAGGATCCAAGCTTCCTAAATTGGTAAGATAATTCCCTAATCATCTTCATGCTTAGTTAAGGCTATATCATGAGTTTAAGCCATTAATTCCTTCTCAATCTTCTTCATTTAATCAAAGAAGAAGATAATGAATAGTGTTTTCAAGTTTTTAACTTGAAATTTTTCTTGTTTTCCTTGAAGATCCAAGCATTCCTAAGACTTCTCAAAGCTTCTTAAGGCTTCCTAGCTCCTCCCACCACTTCAAGGAAGGTATACCATCTCCAAACCCTAGATTCCTATGTATTATAAGATTATTTTGATTAGTAGGGTGATATTGTAGCTTGTTGTTGTGATTAGAGTTTGGGATTTGAAATGGTAGTGAAATGGAATGGTAAATGTTGTGGTTTTGATTAAAAGAACTTAAGTATGATTAAAGTTAAGCTTAGGCATAAGTATGAATGTTAAAATTGAATTGGTTGGGGTTGTTATGATGTGATAAGGATGGATGTTGGTTGTATGTTGGATTGAGGATGAATTGGGATGGTTTCGGATGGTTTAAAATTTGGAAATCGCGTAAACATAGCCGGTCGTAACGTCCGATTTTCTTTGGACTGTTTTTGTGCATAACATTAGGACCCGAGAACCCCCTGCTAGATTATGACCATTGCCATGTTAGATAGTTCGTGTTACGAGCTTCGTTTTGATATGTAGTTCGTTCGATTCCGATGCACGGTTAGGAGAAACGACGTTTCAAGTAACGGCGTTTCGCGAACGAAACTTTTCCCTCGCCTTACTTTTGAAACATAGGTTAAAGACCAAAAAGGGTTAATTAATGTATGAAACAATTTATGGTAAGTGTGTTAGGCAGTTGGGTAAGACACTCGCGAAGGAATTGCCTTAAAACTCGTAAAGGTTAAATTATTAAAATGGTGGAGCCGAGGGTACCCGAGTGACTTAAGCAAATCAGTAAGCACAAAACAAGCGTTAGAGTCTAAGTTAGTTAAAGTATAGATTACAAGTGACTTTGGTTTTAATTCCACTGTACTTGGTGTTTATAGGTTACCAGACTCGTCCCAGCCTTTTATCACCCCAAGTCGCTCAGGCAAGTTTTCTACCAGTTATAACTGTTGTTGTGATGTATATAGGTATTTGCATTATCTTGTGATAGATGCATGTTGGTTAATTAGCAAATGTTGCAATATATTGAAGCATGCTGCTATGGTATATATATATGCATGCCTGTTCGGATTCTTTCCATATATATCTGTTGATTCAGTTGATAATACCTATGCTAGAGGATAGCGGGTAATTTGCATATACCCTTAGTATAGGGACCCAAAGGTGAAAATATTTTCTAAAACCGGGAGTCGAGGATCCCGAGTAGATTTTTTGTATATATGGATTAAATATATATATATACTTATATATATATATGTCATAGTTTCAAAACTATTAATCGAATAAGGTTTATTCGATAACTTTAACTTTATTTATTATTGAATATTATTTCGAATATTATTCGAAGGCTTATGACTCCTTTATATTAAATGAATAATTATTTTGAATATTCATTCGAGGGCTTATGACTCAGTTTATATTAATTTAATGAATATTATTTGAATATTCATTTGAGGATCTATGACTCCGATTATTTTGCTGAGATATATTCTTTATTTTATTAAAGAATAAGGTGTCAATAATCAAACTTATTTTCGATTATTCAAATAAGATAGTACTTTCATATAAGTATATCTTTGGGCTATTTAATACTCCATTTCAAGTATAAGTTTAATACTTCTACTTCAATTATTTATAAAGATTATTCTTTAGGGAATATTATTTAAATAATAATATTCAGACATTTTTCTAATATTCTGGGGACTGATTTACTTCATTAAATCAGCTTTACTCCAAACACTCTTTAAAGTGTTTTCGAGTCTTCAAAATGATTTTTAAAAGTTAGAGCGGATCCCAAAACTCATTTTTATATTTAAGATCTTCCTTTTTAAGGGGATTTAAATACTCGCTCAAAACCTGAGGGATCCGGCTCTGCTGGTGTATTTTATATTCGCAATACGGTTGCAGATTTGGTAAATGAATTGATTACTTACCCAACGTTCGGGAAGTAAGTCCATCTATTGAGTCGGCATAAGCAACATGGGCTCAGTGGGCGTCCATGATAGTGTAAGTGCTCTGTGGGAGTCCATCAAATGCATAAGTGGCTGAGTGGCAGTCCAGGCATAAGGTCCTATTATGACCAGGGTGATGACCAGTGGGAATTCGTCCATCTACTAGTAGAAAAGGTTACTTATGGGTATCTTCGCCTGATCAGCAGGATATCTGGTTTATGCCAAATTCTTTTCCTTTCCAAATTTATTGGATATTGCAATTCTGTTCATACTTTACATGACAGAGGTTTTCAGGAAATTGTATAAAGAAGATGTATATGTGGATATATATATATATATATATATATATCCGAACTTAATAAGTATATCATGACTTCATTTCCTTTAATAAAATTTCAAAGATTTAATCTATTCAAATATTGTCTTGTAGTAGTCTCATCTATGTGAGGAACTGTTGAAAACTCTTTATACTTTGAACAGTGGTAGTTCAAGTAGCGTTATAATGATATAAGTGTAGTGAAGTATTTGGTAACTTCATCCCTTGTTTTTACTTATATCTAGTAAGTAATTATCTTACACTTGATAAAAGATTCTAGTAAGTATCCTTTAAATACTTATATTATTGTTATCACTATATATTATCTTGCGAGCTGTAAAGGCTCACTCTTGCTTTATTTCTTCATCACACAACAACAGTTAGGAAAGATGGCCAGACTCCAGCAGAACCCAGCGCAAGCGCGTGGGAAGCGTCCCGCGTCTTCCCGATGATGTTGTAGCTGCTATAGCTGCAGAGGTAGATCTATTGTAGAT
>NW_027417291.1:0-46850 GCF_009905375.1 Apium graveolens | reverse complement strand
CACATGAAGAAAGCCGTCTTACATCATGATGGATGATAAGACCATGGACTGAAGCCAATTGTTGTGGATATGTTGTGAACTTGATGATTTCATTAATAAAACACCTTAGTAGATTTTACTTAGTGAAAAATGTAGCACTCGACAGATAAGAATTTTAGTCCCGACGGATGACTCAATATAGTCCTGACGGATGATGATTTATTATCCAGAGTGAGTAGCTTGTGTAACAATAAGTCTGTAGCACATTTCTGTATACACATTGTTTAGATTCTGTAGTAGTACTCAAGTCATGTTGACTTTAACTAGATATGCAGAATAGGTTGATTAATTGTATATAGATGATGTCTTATAATTCTGCATAAATGAGATGGCAACCCGACGGATGATCATGAACCCGACGGATAAAGAATTCAAACATCTGTTGACAGTGACAACACAGTCACATGCGTCGAGTGTATGCAAATGGAATGTGGAAGCCTATTCAACTGAGTTTTAGAGAACAAAGAAGTATTGCCATTTCCATGCTATTATGAAGATATTCAAAGATGCTGGAATAGAATAATGAAGGAGCATAGTATTAGACTTGATAGTTTTTATTTATTATCTTGTCTTATTACTTTGTAATCTTGGTGTTATATAAACCAAGAAGTAGTAAACAACAACACTAAGCAACTGAGCAAGATTATAATTCTCAGAGAAACATTTGTAAGCTATTTTTTAGCATTTCTCTATAAACTTAGGTGTTCAAATTTGTAAGCAACTGTGAGCTAATTGCTACACAGAGTCTCTTGATATAATATATATCTCTGAGAAAGTTTTTAAAGACTTGTGTTTTTAATTACTTGTGTATGATTCATTCCAAGTTTATTCCGCAGTTTGCAAATCAATTCACACAGTTATATATTATTAAGATAAAATATTTTATATCTTTGTGAAAAAGTTTCAAGAATTCCATTCAACCCCGTTTCTATAATTTTGTTGCATTGAGGGACTAACAATTGGTATCAGAGCAAGCTCATAATAAACAAAGAGTTTAAAGATCACAACAAAACAGCAAGATGAACAAGAAGGACGTTGGAGTCAAGATTCCTTTTCTGGATAAAGATAATTACCATCACTGGAAGGTAAAAATGCATCTTCATTTACTTTCTCAAGATGAGGCCTATGTAGACTGCATAGAAAGAGGCCCTCATGTACCAATGAGAGCTGCAACTGGAAATGAGCCATCTGTCCCCAAGCCAAGGCATGAATGGTTTGATCCTGATATTGAACAAGTCAGGAAAGATAATAAGGCCATGAATATCCTGTTCAATGGAGTTGATGGTGATATCAATTGCAAAACTGCCAAGGAAGTTTGGGATACAATACAGATTATCTGTGATGGCACTGAACAAGTCAGGGAAAATAAGATGCAACTGCTAATTCGCAATATAAGCACTTTCATAGTGAAGATAGTAAGTCTCTCACTGACATCTTTAGTAGGTTTCAAAAACTACTAAATCCTTTGAAGCTGCATGGAAGGGTCTATCAAACAAAAGACTCCAATCTTAAATTCCTTAGATCTCTTCCAAAGGAATGAAAACCTATGACAGTCTCATTAAGAAACTCTCAATATTATAAGGAGATTACTTTGGAGAGACTGTATGACATCCTGAAAACTTATGAGCTTGAAATAGAGCAAGATGAGAGGATGAAGAGAGGAAAGAAGAAATGAGGATCCATTGCACTAGTTGCTGAGTTAGAGAAAGAGAATGAGATGAGATGGAAGCTGTTGAATCAACTTCAAAGGTCTGTGAAAACAAGGGCAAGGGGCTGGTAGCAGAAAATGAAGATTCTTTGAGCCAAGATGACATGGAAGATATTGATGAACATCTAGCATTTCTTTCCAGAAGATTTGCCAAGCTCAAGTTCAAGAAGAACTTTGGAGCGGCTAAGCCAAATAGAAACATGGTGGATAAATCAAATTTCAAATGTTTCAAATGTGGCTTAGCAGGGCACTTTGCCAGTAAGTGTAAAATGTCAGATTCCAACAAAAGAAGTTTGAGCCTGTGGATTATAAATAGAAATACTTTGAGTTGCTCAAACAAAAGGAAAGGGCTTTTATTACACAATCAAATAAATGGGCAGTAGATGGTCTGGATGAGGATGAGGATGTCAGCTATGTCAATCTAGCCCTAATGGCCAAGTCTGATGAAACAGAGACAAGTTCTTCAAGCAATCAGGTAATCACCACTAACCTTGCATATTTATCTAAAGTTGAGTGTAATGATGTGAAAGGCATATGTCATAGCCTACTCGTTTATTCGAGTATTTAACTCAACTCAAATAAGAATGTAATAAGTAAATAGTGGATCAATCATCAGAGAGATCTCACAAAGTAACATCTGTCAAAGAATAAAGAACATTGTTCATCTGCAGACTTGAAGATTCACTGGAAGAGCTCAAGAATTTGATCATGCCTCAGTGATATAAATCAAGATCGTGGATTTAATCAAATGACAAAGATCTCGTCAAGGTATCATTTATTACAAGGATTCAATCAGAACATCAAAGTCAAGACATGAAGAAACGTCAAGAAAGTTAGTCACTCATGAACCAGACAGTACATCGAGTGTCAGCAATTGAGTGGCGGAATTGATTTATAAGTCTCAGTGACTTTTCAGAAGATTGTTAGAAGAATGGATGCTGCTCAGGGTTAGTATTAATTCTCTATTAATTAATTAAGTCATATAATTTAATTAAGAAATAATTATATCTGCAAGGATTAATTTATTGATTAATTGAATTAAATTGATTAATTAATTTAGAATTAATATTAAGGTTTTTCAGAATTTTAATTGATTAAAATCTGTTTTAATTCTAAAAGACAACTGATTGTACTAGTATGACAATCGGTATGACAATTGATTGTCATACCGAAAGTCATGCTAATTCATTGATTGTCTTGATAGAATTATTATTTGGATTAAAATCACTTATTAATTCAGTAAGACAATTTCATTTGAACTAATATGACAATCGGTATGACAATCAATAGTCATACCGAAAGTCTTGCTAGTTCATTTTAATTGTCTTGCTAGCTCTAAAAGATTGTCACACCGAAAGTATTATTAGACAAATGATTGTCATACCAGTTCCATTTTGATCTCGGCTGTGTTGATTAAATAGAAGCAGAAGCATCCAATTTACAAAAACATACAGAGAGCAATCAAACAGAAGCCAAGAACAAAAAGAGAACAAGCAGCCAAATATTTCATCTTATCTGCTAATTCAAGATTACAATTTCTAGCTTGTAAAGTTAAATCCAATCAACTAGAAATCACTCTCTTGTTCTTGTGTATCAATCTAGCGGATTAAAATCCCTAGAACTTAATCTCAAATCGCTTTTAGCATTTGATCTTTTAATTACAAAAATAGAAAAAGTTCATGTCGAATTTATTCTAGATTTGTAATAATTGATTTGAGATTAATCCCTTGTAACCGAGTACCGTAGTTGTAACACCTTTCAAGTTAATAAAGTTTTATTTAACTTGAATTTTGTTTCACAATTTTATTCCGCATTTTATTCGACTAAACGGTATTGTTTGCATTCAACCCCCCCTTCTACAAACAAATTGGGACCTAACAATTGGTATCAGAGCCTTCTGATTAACGTACAAATCTAGATCTAGACTTTTGTGTTTCTTTCACTTCTTGAATTTTTTATTCACTCAAAAAATTCATAATGACTACACAAAAAGTTGGAACCGTTAAAATTCCACTTTTCGATAAAGAAATTATGTTATGTGGAAGAAGAAGATGCTACTGTTTTTACAGGTTGCTAATCCCAAATAGTTGCAAGTGTGAAGAAGGGTCCAAAAATTCCTATGGTTATGGAACCAGAGGTAATAGAAAATGATGTGGTGATCACCAAAGCGAGAACTTATGTGAAGGATCCTGAGGACTTCTCTCCTGCTGAAATAGAAGAAGCTCCCTGGATGCTAGCCTTCAATTAATCTTAGTAGATTCCCTTAATCCCCTGATGAATAGACATGTGATGAATTGTAAGATTCCAAACATATCTGGGAAACTATTGAGATTATAATGAAGGCACAGAGGAAGTTAGGGAGAACAAACTAGAAATCCTAACCTCTGAATATGAATATTTCAAATCAATCCAGGAGAAGGAATCACTGAAGTGTTTGAGAGGTACAATGCATTGATCAACAACCTGAACATTAATGGTAAATACTATTCCATCAGGGAGGTCAACAAAAAGTTCCTTTTAACACTGCCAACTCATCTCGAACATAGAATCACTGCCATAAGAGAAGCAAGAGATCTGAGTGAGATTTCTTTGGAAAGGCTCTATGGTGTGTTAAAGACTTATGAGTTGGAGCAGATTCAGCAGAAGGAAGTTTACGGGAAAGGAAGAGTGGTCAGCACGTCTACTGCTCTAATAGCTGATGAACAACAACAACAACCACAATATCAACAACAATCTCAACAGTCAGATAGAATTGGTACAGTCTTCCAAGGTTAAGATAATGTGATAGTAGCAGAATTTGATTCTCCTACTACAAATCAATCAGGAGATGATTATTATTCCTTGGAAGAACTGGAGCAATTGGAGGATGAGTCAATGGCCCTGATTGTCAAGAGATTCTCAAATGTCAGATTCAAAAGGAATCCCAAGTTCAAGTACAAGTCCAACTACAACAGATTCCAGAAAGGTGGATCTTCATCCTCTAACACCAGCAGTGGTGGGTATAAAACAGGGATGGTTGATCGAAGTACCATTCGATGCTTCAACTGTAATGAGTTGGGACACTTTGCCACAGAATGCAGGAAGCCAAAACAAGCTAGGAAGAACTCTTATGATTCTAATCAGAAGAGTAAATCTGAAAGGGCGTACCTGGCAAAGGGAAGAAGCTGGGATGATACTGACAGTGAAGATGAAGAAGTTGGGAATCTTGCTCTCATGGCTAGTAATGCAAGCACCTCATCGTCAAGAAAAGAGGGCATTAAACAGGTACAACTGGTAGTGTGGATTCTTGACAGTGGATCGTCAAGACATATGACCGGAGATAGAGCCCTGCTATCAAATGTGGTTGAGAAAGCTGGCCCAGTGGTTACCTTTGGAGATAACAGCAAAGGTTTAACGGAGGGATATGGCTGTTTGCAAGCTGGAAATGTATCATTGAAAATGTATATGTTGTGCAAGGACTTGAACACAATCTGCTTAGCATTAGTCAGTTCTGTGACAACGGCTACAATGTTTTATTCGACAAGCTGAAGTGTCAGATTCTGCACAAGAAAGTGAAAAACCCTCCTTAATGGGAATCCGGAAAGGAAATCTGTTTGTAGCTGACATGAACTCTGGAAGCAATCTTGAAGTCAATTGTTTCTATGCAAAGGCATCGTCAGATGAGAGTTGGCTATGGCACAAGAGACTTTCCCATCTCAATTTCAAAACAATGAATTCTCTTGTCAAAAGAGAATTGGTAAGAGGTCTGCCTCAGCTGGAATTCTCTCCAGAAGGACTATGTGAGGCTTGCCAGAAAGGAAAGTCAAAGAAAGCAAGTCACAAAGGCACTGACACATCTTCCATAACTGGTGTTCTGCAATTATTGCACATGGATTTATTTGGTCCAGTTAATATCCTTTCTATGTCAAAGAAGTGTTACTGTCTTGTGATAGTTGATGACTATTCCAAGTATACGTGGGTTTTATTTCTTCACTCTAAGGATGAAACACCACAAGTTGTGATTGATCATATCAAGATGATTGAGTTAGATTCTAACGTGCCTGTTAGAGCAATAAGGTCAGATAATGGGACAGAATTCAAGAATACACTTCTCAATGGATTCTGTACAGACAAAGGGATTACCAGACAATTTTCAGCTCCTAGAACCCCTCAGCAAAATGGAGTGGTAGAAAGGAAGAATCGTACATTGATTGAAGCTGCAAGAACGATGTTAAATGAATCAGGTCTTCCAATGTACTTTTGGGCTGAAGCTGTCAATACTGCATGTTATACTCAGAATCGAACTCTAATCAACAAAGACTTCATGAAAACTCCTTATGAGATTTTGAATGAACAGAAACCTTCTATCAAATACTTTCATGTATTTGGTGCCAGATGCTTCGTGCTCAAGGATGGAGATGATCGTCGTGGTAAATTCGAGGCAAAGGCATATGAGGGTATTTTTGTTGGATATGGAAGAAGATCATATAGAGTGTATATCATTGATCAACACAAAGTAACTGAAAGTGTCAATGTTACATTTGATGACACTAAACTCCCTAGTATCCAAACTGAAGATCCTTCTGAGAAACTGAAGTTTGATGATACGTCAGATTCAGAATCAGAACATGGTCAAGAACCTGAGGTTGTTGCTGGTGAAGAACCTGTTAATCCTGATGATACTCAAGGTAATAGTGATGGAAACTTTGGCAACAATGGAGATACCACTGCTACTGACGGAGAATCTTCAAGTCAACATGGCAACAACTGAGGGGGAGATGCTGAAGGATCATCTAGTGGGACACAACATCACAATGAATTTCAAGGCGAATCATCAAGATCACATCTTCCAAGACAGACAGTCTGGAATAAAGCTCACCCTTTTGAGTTGATTATTGGTGATCCAGATGTTGGAGTCAGAACTAGACGTGCTACTCAAAATGAGTGTCTGTTCTCAGGATTTCTTTCTGAGATGGAACCTAAGAAAATTGAAGAAGCACTGACTGATCCAGATTGGGTGATTGATATGCAAGATGAACTCAATCAGTTTGAAAGTCAACAAGTCTGGAAACTGGTACCTAGGCCTGTACACAAGAAAGCTGTTGGTACTAGGTGGGTATTCAGGAATAAACTAGATGAAGATGGTGTGGTTACAAGAAACAAGGCAAGACTGGTAGCTAAAGGGTATTCTCAAGCTGAAGGCATTGATTATGATGAAACCTATGCTCCAGTGGCTAGACTTGAGGCCATCAGGATATTTCTGGCATTCGCAGCATTTTCAAACTTTAAAGTTTATCAAATGGATGTCAAGAGCGCCTTTCTGAATGGAAAGCTGGATGAAGAGGTATATGTAGAGCAACCTCCTGGTTTTGAAGATCCAGATCATTTGGATTTTGTCTTCTTTCTTTTCAAGGCTATCTATGGGCTAAAACAGTCTCCAAGAAAATGGTATGACACTCTCTCTGAATTTCTTATTGAAAATAGCTTTATTAGAGGTGTCATAGACAAAACTCTCTTTTCTAAAAAACATAAGAATGATACTATATTAGTCCAAGTCTATGTGGATGATATAATATTTGGGTCTACTAATGATAATCTCTGTAAGAGATTTGCTAAGTTAATGCACAGCAAGTTTGAAATGAGCATGATGGGAGAGCTGAAGTTCTTTCTTGGATTACAAGTAAATCAAAGGTTAGATGGAACATTTATTTGTCAATCCAAGTATCTCAAGGAACTCCTCAAAAAGTACAATCTAGAGGATTCTGCATCAGCAAGGACTCCATCAACTACAGCTGTCAAGCTTGGACCATGTGAAAACTCCATTAAGGTAGATGTCACAAGCTACAGAGGTATGATTGGCTCGTTACTCTATCTTACTGCAAGTAGACCAGATATTATGTATGCTACATGTTTATGTGCAAGGTTCCAAACGGATCCTAGAGATATTCATCTCGTTGCTGTTAAACGAATCTTAAGATATCTTAAGGGAACACCAAATCTAGGTATTTGGTACCCTAAAGAATCTGGTTTTAACCTTGTCGGATATACAGATTCAGATTATGCAGGAAGTGTTGTTGATAGGAAAAGCACCTCAGGAAGTTGTCAATTCCTAGGAAGCAGGCTAGTCTCATGGTACAGCAAGAAACAGCAAACAGTTTCCAACTCAACGGCCGAGGCTGAATATATTGCTGCTGGAAGCTGCTGTGCTCAGATCTTGTGGATTAGGAACCAACTACGAGACTATGGCTCTGTATTGAACAAGATTCCTATTTTATGTGACAACACAAGTGCAATAGCCATCACCAACAACCCTGTGCAGCACTCGAGGACAAAGCACATTGACATCAGGTATCATTTTATTAGAGAGCACGTCATGAATGGTACTGTTGAACTATTTTTTGTTCCAACAGAAGAACAAATAGCAGATATTTTCACTAAACCACTTGACGAATCCACATTTACCAGATTAGTTGGTAAATTGGGCATGTTGAATAGTTTTAGTGATTAATTTAGTTAATATCTGGGATCTGTTCTTGAATGAATTTACAAATGAATTTTTCATAAATGAAAAATTCATTTGCAAATTTATTTTATCATTTTATCATATTTCTTGCTTATTTCTATGTAATATATATTATCTTATCTATTTTTATTTTCCCTACTTGTTAATTTAAAATACCTCAGAATATTTTATTTCCTCTAAAAATATTTTTCTATGAATTTTATTTGCTAAAATTCAATAGAAATCTATTTTTGGAATAAAAATAATAAATTCTGATATATTGTCTTTGTTTCTGTAAAAATTATAAGTTTTTATTTCAGTTTTACTATTTTGTAATATAGTTTCAGTACATATATAGTAGTCTGTTCCTTTTATTTTATTTTCTACTGCAATGACAATCGGCAAGACAATTGAATTGTCTTGCTGAAAGTCATTTCAGTATATGTTTGTATATATTTGAATATGTCGGTATAGTTTATACTGGCAAGACAGTCGGTATGACTATCGATTGTCTTGCCAGTTATAACCATATATATAATTAGTTTCATTTTATTATTATACTGGTATGACAATCGGTATGACTATCAGATTGTCATACCAGTTATAATTTTAATACTTATTCTATTGTTTTTCTTCTTTTTGCCTGGTATGACAATCGGTATGACAATCCCGGATTGTCATACCAGATGTAATATAAAAGCGTGTGTGTGTATTGTGTTAAACCATTTTCAACAGTTAATCACTTCTAAAAAAAAAAATTTCGAACAGTTTTTCTCTCTTAACTTTCTCTCTTCTCTCTCTTCGAACCAAATCAATAGAACTGCTCTGTCCTTGCTCGAGTTTTTACTCAGCAAACTGATTCATCACTTTGTGATATATACATACAAGTATATATATACAGAGGTGCTGTTGAATTTTTATTAAAAAAAAAATTATTATAAAAAACGCAAAATCAAATAAAAATCAGTTTGCCCCTTCAAATTCCATTTGTGTTGGTTGATTTTGAAACCTTTTTTGTTTTATTTTCAATTTCTGATTTGTGTCTTTTGGTTTGTCAAAACTGTGTTTGTGAGTTAGGAATTTTAACGAGATACATTTCTGTCTAAATTTTTCGATTATAATTAATTTAATTCGAATTATTAAATTAATTTAATTAATTCGAATTTTCTTAATATTATTCTTAAAATTCTGAAAAGCGTGTGTCTTATTATTATTTTAAATGGCTCTCAATTTCCAAATTGTCGCGCATAATCAGGTTGGTTATTTTAATCCGGAAAAATGTGATGTTGAAAAATTTAAGCCATGGATTAGATTTTTAAATGACCATTCGATTGTTAGCTCTGCTATTAAATCAAATGTGATTTTAAACGTCGATCTACTTAGACTGATTTGCACAACTTCTACTGTGGCCGATGATTCAAAATCTTTTTCATTCACCGTCGCAAACACACAGTATGTAGTTGATGAAACAGTCGTCAATCGTGCGTTAAATTTTCCACTAGATAATTTCTGTAATTTACCCTCTGAAAATGATATCACAAATTTTTTCAATGCTATTCACTATCAGGGGGTGATCAATTTAACCAAACTTTCTAAATCAAATTTGGTGTCTGAATGGGATATTTTCTTCGATACACTTTCCAAAGTGTTTGCCAACTGCACAAAATCCAATTTTCATAACATCACTTCCACTCTGCAGTATATTGGTCTTGCGGTTGTTTTCAATCAAAGGATCAATTTTGGCAAACTACTTTTTCCCATTCTCTTGAGACGTCTAACTTCTGCTTTACGTGATCATTCTACAAATCGTAGGGTATCATGTTACTATGCTCGTTTTCTCATGCTTATAGCAGATCATCTACTCACCCCTGAACACAAAGCCCTTTTTGCTAACTCTGCTGTAACTGAACCCCCTCCAGTTAGCAAAAAGATTTACACTCGCCAAGACACAACCTTCAAATTCATGCAAGTTCCAGTACTTGTATCTGCTTTCATGGCCAATTATATTCCCTTACCTATTTTCAATCTTCCCGGCCATGAACAGCAACCTCAACCTCCAGTGGTTCAAGCCACCCAGGCTCTTCCATTACAGGTAGTAATTCCTCACTCTCACTCTCTTCCTACTTCTGTTGACAGACCCCCAGTGGTTGATAGGGCTGACCATGAAGTTGTAGAACCACAGCTTCAATCCTAGGTCATAGAGCCAAACACAGAGTCTCATTCTATCTCAACCTCTCCCCCACTGTCTAAAATGTTACCCAGGAGATTACTAGGAAGTAGTACATTGTTAAATATGAGTGAACCCTCAGCTCTGCCTCCTCCTAAGAAAAGAAGAACATATTCTGAGGCATCTGAAAGCCCATCCTTGTCCTCTCAACAGGACATGGACTTTGAAATGGCCAATGAACAGTTACTAGAGGCATTCTCTCAACAGGATGCATCTATTGAAATTCGCCATAGGGCCATGGCATCTTGTACTGAGTCAAGCACAATTCCATTACTCACAATGGAACCATACACTTCCCCAGATAATACTCAGGACACACAGCGAGGAGTGCACGTAGAGTCGGTTACAGTGCCTGCCATAGTTACGGCAGAAGAGCAGTCACATGCTTCAGAGGGAAAATCTGACTCTCCGCCATCTTTAATAGAGTCATTTTCTCCCCTCCCAGATCCAACACCTCTGGCTCCCTTATGGGATTCTCCACTCGCAGATTTATCTGGAGAAAGTGGAGGGCAACTCGGTCAATCTATCCCTGAAGCAATTCAGACATCTATTCCAAAAGATTTGATAGGTTTGACTGAGGATCGGGACTCGCGAATTCCCATTGCACCACCACTGACCTCTCTTGAAGAGGCTAGGGTGATTTTTAATGCAGGTACAGAAGAACAGCAACTGGAAGACTCCTCACGAGCAATTATATTGAGAGAAACACATGCACGTGAGATGAGTGAACCAAACACGAGTGAAATTCAGGTGAGAGCACACACAGACACTGATACTGTGAACCTGTTAGCTCAGATTGCTGCCCTAAAAGAAGAACTTGCTAAAAGCCAAGCTGAAGCTCAAGCATTCAAAGCACAAGTGGTTGAACGGTCTTCTTCTTCCACCTCTGTCAACAATCAGCTTGCAATCATAAGGAATGACATCTCAGATCTAAAGACCACTGTAATACCAAAGCTCAATTCTATTCAGGACACTCCAAATTTATCAGCTGATGACATATCCAACTTCTGCTCTCTACATACAAGAATGACTTCTCTTGAAGACCTCGTTGAGATGAATCATTCACTGGACTCCTCAAGATTTCTAAAGATAGAAACGGGCATGGAACATCTCAATGAAGGGATGAAGCACTTATATTTCATGATCAAGAATTCTCATTGCCCTAATGAAGAACAAAGAGCTTATTTTGAAGGACCGTCTGGTGGAGGATCAGGCTCTGGAGGTGATAGAGGTTCCAAAGGAAAGTCAGTAGAGGATCCCTCAACTAAGGGGGAGAAGAAAGGGAGTAGTGCCAAAGGGAAGGAAAAAGATACCTCTGCTGGAGATAAAGGAAAGGCTGATGATGTCTACTACAGTGGAGAACAGGATGACTTTGATATTTTTGACATTCCCACTGAACCAGTTCAGGAAGATAAAGATGGGTTATTTGAAGCTGAAGAGGAAAGTGATTTTGGAGAATGGGAAGAGGAAGATACAGTGGATCCTAGGTTTGAGAAAGAATTTCAGAAAGAGCAGTCAGAGATGCTAAGAAAAGAAGCTGAACTCAAGAAGGTCTCTCAGATCATTGACAGGAGGAAAGACATACAAAGAACAGAAACTCTTCAAAAGCAACGTCTTCATGACATTAAGGCTCAAGAAAGGAGAAGAGATGTCAGACTAAAGATTGGTGAAAAATGGGATGAAGCTAGGAGAGTACTTGATATGCCTCAGCTGAGCACTAACAATGATAGGCAGTTCTTACATCTTCTTGACAAGCTGGAAATCTCAAATCCTAACAATGACATGTACATGAATGCTATCAAGACTGAAGTCTCAAGGATCACAGCTGCTTTTGATAGATCCCTAAATGAGATGAGCATGTTTGTATATTGTCAGAGTGAAGGATCATTCAAGGTGTCACTTCATCTATTTGAGAATCGTTCTTTGTCAGAGATTTGGGTTCTTTTAAACAAAGTCAAAAGAAGCTCAGAATTGAATGAAGTTCTTCGAGAAAGGCTTAAAGAGTTTGCCAGCAGGGCTAGTCCTCAAGTGGTCAACAATCCTCATCAGGTGAGATTCTTTAAGTCTGATTGTCTTCAAATCTGTCAGCTAGATGTACAATCTCTTAAAGACTACTCAGCTAAGCATCTGGTCTGGATGGAACATCATTTGAGAACTGCTGGATATTCATCCATGTTGAAGACTCAAGCTGCTGACTTGATTCAAGCTTATTGTGAAAAGAATGTTAAAAGGTACAATCAACTCAAGAATAAGCTGAAGTCAGTTGGAGTTCAACCAGTCAGACCAGCAAGCTTCACTTCAGAAAAGGATCGTGTCTTTGACAAGGAATTGCTTCAAGATTTAGAAGAAGGTGAAGTCAGAAGAGAAGACAACTGAAGTCAATTAGCTCAAAACTCAATGTAATATGATTAGAGCTTTATGAATCAAGATAGTCTAATGTAGTTATATGTTCAGGCTAGAGGAACATCTATCTTGTATTCACTTGTAAATTTCATTTGGAATCTGGAAAATGTTAAATATAATCCAGAACTTTTCTGCTATTTACTTTACCTTACTGTTTATATCTTTTTCTTATTTGTTAGTTGAGTTATCCTCTAGGTATTTGTTGTTATTGTCTAACAAGCAAATAGGGGGAGATTGAAAGGCATATGTCATAGCCTACTCGTTTATTCGAGTATTTAACTCAACTCAAATAAGAATGTAATAAGTAAATAGTGGATCAATCATCAGAGAGATCTCACAAAGTAACATCTGTCAAAGAATAAAGAAACATTGTTCATCTGCAGACTTGAAGATTCACTGGAAGAAGCTCAAGAATTTGATCATGCCTCAGTGATATAAATCAAGATCGTGGATTTAATCAAATGACAGAGATCTCGTCAAGGTATCATTTATTACAAGGATTCAATCAGAACATCAAAGTCAAGACATGAAGAAACGTCAAGAAAGTTAGTCACTCATGAACCAGACAGTACATCGAGTGTCAGCATTGAAGTGGCGGAATTGATTCATAAGTCTCAGTGACTTTCAGAAGATTGTCAGAAGAATGGATGCTGCTCAGGGTTAGTATTAATTCTCTATTAATTAATTAAGTCATATAATTTAATTAAGAAAATAAATTATATCTGCAAGGATTAATTTATTGATTAATTGAATTAAATTGATTAATTAATTTAGAATTAATATTAAGGTTTTTCAGAATTTTAATTGATTAAAATCTGTTTTAATTCTAAAAAGACAACTGATTGTACTAGTATGACAATCGGTATGACAATTGATTGTCATACCGAAAGTCATGCTAATTCAGTTGATTGTCTTGATAGAATTATTATTTAGATTAAAATCACTTATTAATTCAGTAAGACAATTTCATTTGAACTAATATGACAATCGGTATGACAATCAATAGTCATACCGAAAGTCTTGCTAGTTCATTTTAATTGTCTTGCTAGCTCTAAAAGATTGTCACACCGAAAGTATTATTGGACAAATGATTGTCATACCAGTTCATTTTGATCTCGGCTGTGTTGATTAAATAGAAGCAGAAGCATCCAATTTACAAAAACATACAGAGAGCAATCAAACAGAAGCCAAGAACAAAAAGAGAACAAGCAGCCAAATATTTCATCTTATCTGCTAATTCAAGATTACAATTTCTAGCTTGTAAAGTTAAATCCAATCAACTAGAAATCACTCTCTTGTTCTTGTGTATCAATCTAGCGGATTAAAATCCCTAGAACTTAATCTCAAATCGCTTTTAGCATTTGATCTTTTAATTACAAAAATAGAAAAAGTTCATGTCGAATTTATTCTAGATTTGTAATAATTGATTTGAGATTAATCCCTTGTAACCGATACCGTAGTTGTAACACCTTTCAAGTTTAATAAAAGTTTTATTTAACTTGAATTTTGTTTCACAATTTTATTCCGCATTTTATTCGACTAAACGGTATTGTTTGCATTCAACCCCCCCTTCTACAAACAAATTGGGACCTAACAATATTGAACTGGTCTGTATTTTGCACTTTGAGTTTTATCTCGAGATCTCCAGTTTGGCATGTAGAGAACTTGACATCTCGATAAGTATATTGGCTTATCAAGATCTCTAATCACTCTACAGTTGTTTTGACTTATCGAAGTCTCTTAGTTCTCTATAAGAGAATTTGGCTTGTCGAGATCTTTTATCTTCATATCTTCACTTTGACTTATCGATAACTCTGAGTTATCTAGTGATATTTTTGACTTGTCGATATCTCAGAGTTCTCTAGTGATATTTTGACTTATCGATATCTAAGAGTTCTTTAGTGAATAAATGACTAGTCGATATCTCCATTCTTCATGTCTTCAAATTGGCTTGTTTATATCTTTGAGTCTTCTAGTAGCTTTTCTGACTTCTCGATAAGTCATTCCGGAGTTCTCGAATGACTTCTCTATAACACTTAATCTGTGACTTGTAGAGATCTTGACTTAGAATATTTTTCCCAAAACAGATTTATTCAACTCCAAGCTTCTTCATAATTCTTCTGAGGCATGATCTACTTGATCTTCTTCCAAATAGAATTATGAGACTTGATACTGTTTACGGAAAAAGACTCTAGTCTGCTCTTGAACATTTTTACAGACTTAATTATTACAATACACAATGTAAATTTTGATTACAATACAACTTACTTAGTGTTGTCAATTTGACTTAGTCTTATTATTGTACTGGCATGTCTTACACAACACAATCGGTCGTGCAAAAAAAATGGAATGTTTCTTCTTCTTCTTCTTCAGCATCCAAGATCACATGCAAAATCTATCTTGGCTTCGCAATTTCTTTACTAAGATTCTCATCGACCCATGTGCTATGACAATCACTATTAATAGCTGTGTATATGCTTAGCCATTGAAAGTTACTAGCTACAGAATCCGTTCGATATTGGAAGTCTCTTGTTGTAGCTTACCTAGCCATAGATAGTTACATACTTAGCATTTTATTGACAGATCTTGATAGCAGTTGATGTTATTCCCTCATCTAGCAGTCGAAGGCTCAATTCACTTAATCCGAATTACATGGAATCAAATATGTATACTGAGCCGCCCTATTCTAGATTATCCATTGAGTCAACATGAATTCTGAATGAATAACTACATTGCTAACTGTTTAGAGGAGTCTCATAGAAAAAGTAACATAAACGATTTCACGGGCTACTCCTTCGATGACTATCCTTTAGGATGGTTAGTCATAGAAGGTTATAGATTTCCTTAACATAATCATGTAATGTAATTTGTTTATCATCAGGATTTAGACTTGATTCCTAACAATAACAATCCACAGTATAAATTTAGATTATTAGAAGAAAAGCATACTTTCATCCTCTTTACTTAGATAAGTATACTTTGACATTCTGAATTGTATACATTACGTGTTAGTTGTTAAAATACATTTTGCTGAAGTTGAAGTGGTGTAAACCTATGAAGCATTATCAGGTTAAAAATTCACTTCACCTGTAAATTTGCATCATATATGTAAATGTTTGGGTGATTGAATATGCAAACGTATACATGATAGCGTACAATTAATTCCTTTTTTTGAATTTTACAATTTCCTTTGCCACTCTCCTCATCTGAAATGACAATTTAGAAATTTTTAAGGTCATCAAGAATTTTCCTCAGCTTAAACTTATGCAAACATACAAATAACGAGGTTCCTAAGAAGAAAATGCGCCATTCCTTTAGTTATAGTTGTTGAAATGATAGTAAACGAACACTTGGGTTAAGTTAAATCGGAACTCATTCACACCGGTCCATCAATCCAAATAGTAACGCTGCATAAGAATTAACAGTGAAAAATGTTGATTACTTTTATGAAAATAGTATTCTATAAAACAATAACAAATAAACAATTGATAGTAAGTTTAAGATGAGATCTTTCGAATTTATCTAATTTAAGTAAATGCGATGGATAATCTTAAACAGTTAAATCAACTGTTATATAATATATCATACCAAAATTGCGAGGCATACAAAGTTCAAAGAGGCTAACTTATCAAAATTGATACTTTTAGACATTAATACTGATATTCGCTACTAACTCGGAAGCAATACAAAATTTAACAAATATATATTATGTTTTTTTTGAAAAAAAGAGATATCATTTATGGAGATATGCACATTTTTACACAAAATAAAACGTGTTAAACTTATGTTATAAACTATCCGAAAACAAATTTTCGTAATAACAAAGAAAATTATGTTTAATTAAAAAAAAATGAGAAAATGCCCGTAAGTACTTTCTTAGTGGACCTACATGAGTATAAATTATATTTTAATAATAGATTTAGTAATTTTTTAAAAAGATTGTGTAATTACACATGCACCCTTCGTATATTCATATAATTTTTTTTTCATATTCATCTAATTTAAATGAATACGTATTTAGAAGTATCAAACTCAAAAAGAAAAATTAAGCGGTCAAAAAATCCTATTATAGATGAGATACAATCTATAAATATAATTCCATACAATTTCATGATGGAGTATATATTGCAGGTATTTTTTTTTTCCAAAAACATTTATAACTTATGTTATTAGTGCAATTAAGTCTAGATTAATATATTAAATTACTTAGCGATTTATCCCTGTTACCGGGGTGTTGGCCCTTAATATTACAATTTGGAAACAAATGACCCCAAATCTCACGCGCGCACGGAAATGACCCTTTATATCACTCAGAATCGCAAAAAAAAAGCGTTTACCATCCAAAACACAAAACACATTTTTTTGCTGCGTTTATCTGAGAGGCTCAGGTAAAAACAAATTTTAAAAAAAGAAACGCAATATTTATTTGCGTTCCTAGACTGCAAACGGATGCGTTCCTAGAGTTCAAAAGCAAGTATCAAAGGCGTTTATAAAAATTTGCTGAAGAGGAGGTTCGATCCCTGGTCTCTAGATTTGCACAAAGGTATCTAACCTGCTGAGCTCAGAAAGCAATCTATGGAAATGATAAACGTAAAAATTTATTGCGTTATTCAGTGGCCATTTCTTCTGTGTGATTAAGGGCCATTCCCCTCTAAATTCTGAGATTAAGGGCCATTCCCCTCTAAATTCTGAGATTAAGGGCCATGGGCCTCCGGATTAAGTCGATTTTGGGTATTTACAACGCTAAATCCGGCGAGCTACAGTCTCCGCCATTCATTTTTGTTGCCATCAGTAAATATTAGTATATCCCAACCGGCGTTTTGTTGGTGCCGCCATGACTATTTTACACTCCTACTCTACTCTTTCTCCACTTCACTTCCGAACTACTTCTCTCTCTTCTCCCCGATTCACTATCACGTATGTATGCATACTTGTTTTTTTTTGTCAATATATGTATCTATGTTATAGTTTAATTATCTAAATTTTGTTCAATTCTATGATACATAACATCATTTTGTGTATACTATCACAGAAATGCTAGAGAGATAGAGAGGGAGAGAGATAGAGAGAGAGGGAGAGAGAGAGGGAGAAGGAATAGAGACAGAGAGGGAGAGACGATAGACAGACATACAGGGGGGAGAGAGAGAGATGTAATTAGGTCTATGTTTTCTCTCGTTTTGATTTTGAGGTTTCTGTGTTGTTGATTTGATTATTGTGAATTATGAATCAGAGGAAGCATTCTTCCGTTTACGAAACAGAAAGCAAAGTATCATAAAGAGCTTGAAGCTGCAGTTGATGTTGTGGAGCGAGCTTGTTGTCTTTGCGTTGAGGTAACTATTGTTATATTTGTCTGATATGATTAATGGACACTGTATGTAGTAGTCTTTACTGTAATTGACATCTTTTTTGTTTTTGTTTTTAGATTATTATATGTGATTTATAATTCCTATTGCTTATGCTATATATATGGAAATATGTATACAGTGTATTCTTAGTGCTACTCAATTCGGCAAAGAGATTATTTAGGTTATGTTCCTTAAATAGCAAAAATAGGATGCTCACCTTTATGTTGAACATGCTAGGTAACATTGGTCCACAAAAGCTTATATCAGCTATGTCCAGCTCAGAATGAAGTTGGTGATGAGTTTGTTTGGATTAATGAACTCAGTGGCTTATATGTAAATATGAAGGCGGCTTTTTTTTTCTGTTTGGAAGATCATGCAATTATACACAATAATTTTGTATATAGGCAGATAAATAATTTCAAGTTATAATTTTTGTTCTTTTCTTTTGCATTGCTATGCTTAGCATACTAGTTTCCCCCTGTAATAGATTGAACTCGTCAAGGGAAGATTGAAAGCTTCATTCTTTTCCAACATAGCTTGAATTTCAGTTGTTACCAATTTATTTTTAAATGACTGGAAGTGTTGAAAGTACTACAGGCCTTTCCGACAAATATGAAGCATTTAAAATTCGAAATGGTTGGTATCAGATTCTGAAAATTGATGTTTAGTTGTAGTGCAGCCCTCATACAAATTGTCTTAAACAGCATATATATAAATTTTACAGGGGTGTATTGAGTTTAAAGATTTTTTTTAATGGTGTTATGTTATATGACTATGCTCCATCTGGACCAGATGAAAATATTAGCTGAATTTACATATGAGGAGCTGGAAACAGAATTTAATCTTTGTATTATTTTTGGGATTATCAACGATATTTTTGAATCTAACGTTGGATATGTTGATGAATTTTAGGTGAAGAAGTCCTTATTCTCGAGTGAGGGGAGGATACTAGAAAAAAATGATCAGACTCCTGTCACAATTGCAGATTTTGGAGTTCAGGCACTAGTTAGCTTAGGTATTAACCTCTCTCTGATACAAATTTAAAATGCTTCTCAACATATTATATGCACCTCTTGTGCCCTTCAATTTTGTAAGTGATAAGTTTATGTTATCTGTGGCTTTTGTGATTCAACCTGTACTCAGTTTTCACTGTTAGTAATACTCTCAGATTATGATAATACTATCACTAAGACAATATTAATGTATCAGGACACCAGATGATAGAAGCGTAGAACTGAAAGTGTGTATATATATATATATCCTAATATTGTCTACTCATATTACCAAGGAGGCATGATGAGGAACGAGAATAAAGAACTAATATACATGTTATTAAGTAGTTTATATTTATTTAGTATAAAGATAAATATAATATTTTATCTATATGTTTTATATGTGGAGCTAAGAGTATATTAGTTAAGTATTTTATTTATAATAAAGCCCAATTGTTTATGGGCCTTGGTCTAGGTTATTTTATTAGGGTTTCTGTTCCCTATAAGCATTGTAACCCCCACATATTACTTAGCTTTGATTATACATTTTCTTGGGAATAATATTGATTATTATTCTTGGGAACCGTATAATTCATTGCTTTAATTTGTTCTTGTTTTTATATTATAATCGTTGTTTCTACAAATCTGTCTGTCCTGCATCAAATTGGCATCAGAGCCGAAATCCCGAATCTCTTTACTGTTCACACACTGTTCATTGACGGAATCAATGTTCACCGCTGTTTTTAGCTGTTAAAATCCGGATTTTCACACTGCTGCCATCTCTATACCACCCCGCCGCTGCTTATCTCCATAACTATCAATCCCCACCAGAAAAAACCATCCAAAAATCTGCCTAAATCCCCATATTCTGGACCCTAATTGCATACCCGACCTGGTTCGATTGCCAACCTTGATCCCCAAATTCTAAACCCTAATCAGCCCTCAAAATAGGTCAGCCACCAGTCCAGAACCCGAGCCCTTCTCTATACCACCGCTGTAACCACAGTATTACCGATTACCCAGAATCCCAAAGTCATACTCGGACCCTAAAAACCCGACCCAACTAAAACCCTTTTCCCAACCCAATCAAGCCCTAAATGCAATTCAAAACAAGTACTAAACCTGATCCATAAGTCGTTTCTGCACTATTAACTTGCTGCAATCCTCTATAAACATCACAATCAGACAAAGAAGAGAGAAGAATCAGAGGGGGGAAGAAGGAAACGCACCTGCTGGGGAAGTACCTCTCACACGCCGGAGTTTTCACCGCCAGAAAAGGTCGCTGCTGCCCCTGGGAAAGCTTGCTGCCTCTTCAGTGTTCATTCCCAGTGTTGTTTCTCTTGTCTGCTTGTGTTTGGAACATAAAAGGGCTTCCAGAAAGTTTGAATCAGCCCCTGAAAATTCCGAATCTGCAGTTCCAACCCCCTGAGATTTTAGGAATTGCATCTGAATAGTTCTGCCATGTTTTCAAGACATGTCTGCTCATATCAAGCGTCAAATTGATATTGTAAAAGATAACATCTATTGTCTTGAGCGTGAACATGATGAGTTTTACTACGAAGTCTATGTTTGACATCGTGAACGTTGGTTACTTCAATATAAACTTACGGTGAAGGAGTTAAATAATCAACTTGATCAACTTAAAAGATTGGAAAAGAGGTATGAAATTGAGTAGAGCAAAGAAAGGCGCAAAAGTAGAGATAAGGAGCTAAACCAAGAAGTAGATGATGCAAAAAGTATTTTTGAGACTCTCAAATCCCAAGTAAAACGTCTTATGCATTTGGAGGATGAGAAGATGGTCAACGGGGAAATGGAAGTTGAGCATATTGAATAAGCTGTTACGGAAGATCCAATTGAGGAGGTTAAACAAATTACGGAAGATCTAACTAGGGAGGTTAAACAAGTTGAGCATACTGAGATTGTTGGTGAGCAAGTGGAAGAAACCAAGCCTGGCTGCTTTCAAACTGTTGAGGATCATAATGAAGTTGATATTATTGAGGTTGAGCACATGGACTTCATCATTCCGGAGTATGTTCCTAAGCATCCTTCACCGACTTGTCAATTTTCAGAGTTTTTTACACCTCAACCGTTCTTCCGTAAGAACATGAAATTCATCTTGGTTCCATCTCATCCTTTCGTGATTCTCTATTTTTACAAAACTCGTGGTCGAGTTTTCTCTAATAAGAGGAGAATGACGAGGAACGAGAATAAAGAACTAATATACATGTTATTAAGCAGTTTATATTTATTTAGTATAAAGATAAATATAATATTTTATCTATATGGTTTATATGTGGAGCTAAGAGTATATTAGTTAAGTATTTTATTTATAATAAAGCCAAATTGTTTATGGGCCTTGGTCTAGGTTATTTTATATGGTTTCTGTTCCTTATAAGTATTATAACCCCCACATATTACTTAGCTTTGATTATACATTTTCTTGGGAATAATATTGATTATTATTCTTGGGAACCGTATAATTCATTGCTTTTATTTGTTCTTTTTTTATATTATAATCGTTATTTCTACAAATCTGTCTGACCTGCATCAAGGCAAAAGCCCGAATATATAGAAAATATGAGATTTGGTGGCTACTTTAATGTACAATGATGATGTTATCTTAATGACATAAGCTTGAATATGTTATAATTGTTGTTGACATTTAACGCCCTTCCTCCAAACTTCAAAATCCCATCCTGGGATGAAGGACCTATCTTGGAATTGAAGAGTGGAACACTAGGAGCACTCGAGTGTATCGTAACTGTCCAACCATACCCTTTTTAGGATTTGAAGACCCATCTTATGATTGACCCAGATTGACTTATCTTGAAGATACAAATGCATCTTGAGATTGAATATATAAGAATTTTGGAAATAACTGGACTCAAACTTGCGACCACACTATACAATTTAGGCCATGTCATACACATTGGAGGTGGTGTTGTCAGTACCAGATGGATGTGCATCTTTTAATACTACTACACAACTACCATATAACCCAAACAATCACTAATAAATGCACAACCCCTCCCCCCCAAATTAACATATTAATTGTCCCCAAGGAACAACCATCACCAAACACTAAAAACAACACAATGTGCGTGGGAAAGATCATGATTATGTGTTGGCTCGCCCTTCCCTGCCTCCCTGTGTGGTTTACTGTGTAAATGGACAGCTGGCGCCTTGATTACTGTGTGATGGATGGACAACTGTTCAGGCTTAACAATTACTGCATTTTTTGTTGTCTGACTCGTGTTCATCAATATTTTAGCTTATATGAAATGTAACTTTTTCCATTTGATTTTACATGTCTCTAGTAGTACAAATTAAAGAATTTAAATCAAACTTACAAATAATTATATATTTTTTTTTATAAAAAGGTAAAAATTTAAATCTAAATATTTATTTTTAATTTTACCTATCTTTTATGTCAGGATAGGATAATAGTTAAAAGTAAAATATTTATGATATAATATATCTTATAAAAATGAAGAATCGTCCCTGAACGTTCCATCGTACCGGGTTCACTTAAAGTAACATTCCTCATGTCCGTTTTCGTACCCCGTACCGAATCGAACCGAGTTTTATGTAACTATGCTTATGGAATGTGATGAAGGTGACACTTTTGCCAAAATTGAACAAGTACTTTAAGGATTACAAGTCACAAAGTGCTACTTCATATCATATTGTGAGCCAGAGTATCGTTATATTTATTTATATTTTGTTTGGTCGAGGGAATAGTATTAGATGGGTTATGAAAAAAGAGTTGGAAGTGTTAAATTGTATGCATCATGGCATAACAATGAATTTTACTTCCATACATTCCATACTAGTTGATGAGAGATATCATCACTATAATAGCTAAAAACCTTGATGTTTTTTCGAAAGAAGACAAATTTGTCAGTGGTGAAGGATTGTTCTTTGGTGGATCAAGCGGACTTGTCTTCTTATGGATCTAATTAAGAAAGTAGTAGACAGGGAGTTCAGGTGATACCAGTATACCACATAGAGAGGCAGTGAGGGATGAGCTAACACGTGCTAATCAGAATCTTCTTCCTCATGCACTTTCATCCGTACAAGTGGGTACTTTTATAAACTCGTCCACTTTGCAACAACTTAGCGGGCGTAGGTTAGCAACGAAGAATGACCTATATTTCAAGTTGGCTTGACAGTTCCCACCATCGCCTTCACCATGGGTCAGGGGATTTATTTCTCTGAATAAATTTCTCTGCAGTGCTCTTTTTCATTTTTGCTGAATAATTAAAACCTCATTCGAATAATTTGTGCATTAGAACTATATCACAAGTTTGTCATGAGCTAATATTGCTTTATGTCATAATTAGTAATTATAATACTTATCACTATATTATTAACTTTGGTGCCAGAGCTTGGAAGATTATTTCCTTCTATCCCCTTGGTGGCTGAAGAGGACTCGGCATTTTTACGCTCAAATAATCTGGCAAATTCTGTACTGGATGTGGTTTTTGATAAAGCAGAATTCAGTGGCAAACCTTTGTCGGAAGATGATGTATTAGATACAATTGACAGAGGTGGGAAAGACGCCTTTGTCTTCGGATCCAGCCCAGCAACTTATTGGGTAATTTTATGCAGGCTAGTGACCTTCCTCTCGATCAATTTATAGAAATTGGAAAGTTTCTATAATAATTAATGTTTTTTAGACTTGAGTCCATTATCTCAACTTATCCAGGAGTCGAAACTTTAAATGCCGATGGACAATGCACCTTATGGGTGGAAACGGAATTAATTAAGTACAAACTAGATGCTTTAATGTGTCTTTCCGATATTGTTGTTCACAGTTTAAGGTTAAGTCAATCTCTATTGCAGCAATGTTTCATTTTTCCTCTTGGTGGCAAAAAACACATATATAAGTAATCAGTATTTACCCATATTTCTTAAGTTGACGGTTATTAGCATTCAAGTGAATATTTATGATCTGGGACTTCACTGCATATTTTTATTTAGATGTCGTCCACCTCTTTCGATGGTAGTTACCATTACTTTGTATTAAATTCAACCAACAGAATATATGCTAGCATGCCACATAATAAAAATGCGTCAAACTTATTCTGAATCCGTCGACATAACCTATTAATAAAAATCACAGGGGAAACTCTGATTGTTTTTACTTTCTGATGGCTTTAGCAGGAATTGTAGGGGCACTATCCAATTTGATTGCTGGATTTATATATTATTATTGTCCCAAAAAGCGTTTTCACAACTCTTTTAACAAAAATGAGAGATTTGAGTGTCAAATATAAGTCGCTTCCCAAAAAAAGACTTTTGGAGTGGAAGAACACATTTGGATAAAATCCTCCAACTCTATCTAGATATCCAGTTTTATAGTATAGTTTTATAGTATTGTATTCATCTTTCTGTACACAAAAAGGTTCATTCATCCTTGCGGTAAGGAAATGGCAGTACGTGATGCTTACTCGTGAGCTAATAATATGTACAACATGATGTATACCTTTTTTCAAATTGTATTTGTAGCTTGAGCTTGAGTTTGACCAAATCCAGATAGTAATTGGTATTTGTAGCTCGAGCTCGAGTTGGACACCCACAAATTAAAAGTTCGGTGATAACAGTATGTTAGGTCACACACACTGTAGAGGGGGTGAATACAGTGTATTGTACACTCAAATCGAACTTTAAGAACTTAAGTAAGAGAAAACAAACTTTATTGAAACAATAAACTCTGTTACAGTATGGAACTGTTACCTCTCATTGATGAACAAATATCACGAGAGCTGCTACGGTTACAATGAATAATCTTTTCTAATAATGATAACACTTATAGTGTAAACCCTATGTCTGTGTTTATATACTACACAGTTACAAGATAATCGCTAATTGATATGGAATATAATTCTGCTTCCTAAAATATATCAATCAGATATCTTTTCTTCCAAGTATTCCATTTTTCACGGAATTCCTTCTTCATGCATATCTCTTCTTATGTTTATCTCAATCTTCTTTCCTTTAATCAGCTACTGTCCTTATCTGATTGTCCTTCAGCACTTAAGTTCTGATATCTATCTTCTGATAACATACGTACTGATATCCTTAAGTCCTGACTTCCAGTATAAGTACTGATCAACAGTTAAGTACTGATTTATCCTGTTCAGTAAGATCTGAAAGCTAAACATAAAACATATTAGCCATGACATTATCAAATATATCTAACAATCTCCCCCAACTTGTAAATTAACATAATATACAAGTTTAACAGATATTTGATGATGTCAAAAACATTAAGTACAAATGCATGAGAATTAGACTAGATAACTACAACTTACAGTCCTTAAAGTTTTTACCAATTTCAGCTTCTGATAACAACTTCAGTCTGTATAAATATCAGAATTTAAGCAGTTGTAGATCTTCGACTTGGCTTCTTCATTTTCTGATCTATCTGATGTCAGGAGTTGTTCTGAGATAGTTTTTCAACAAACATTTCTCAGCATATCTTAGTTCATCAATCATTCTCCTTTTAACATCTTTAAGCTCTGCAGTATCTTCACCAGTTTGAAAGATTGCAGCTCTGAGATCATTAATCTTTGCTTTTCTCAACTCCTGATCTAGTCTTATGACATAAGCTTTGTCAGACTCTAGATTGAATTCAAGTCCCTTAATACCAAGATACGTTCTGATTTGTGCAGTATTAGGCTTCATATCAACAATATCACCATTGTGATATCTGTACTTTGGGACATATATGCTGTCAGACTTAACAGAATAAAGCCTTTTCTGTCTCTGAATCTGTTCTTTTAAGTAGTTTGCAGCAGTCCCTGTTATTCTGTCATCCACTTGAAGTAAGAAAAGTACATGCTCCAATTCTTCAAAATACTTCAATGGAATGGCATGTTGTCTTATATGATAAACCCTACCATCTGTCATGAAATACAACATGATGTATTCTTTCAAGTAGGTATGGTAAACCATCTGTACAGATTCCAGTTGATTCAATCTCTCAGGAGTTGCTCAAATACCTGGTTCACTCAAGGAAGTTGGATCATTGGTAGTGTTGTGTACTCTTCTTTCATCAACACTTCCCAATCCAGTTTTATCTCTAGCTTCCTTTCCAGTAACTACTCTTGCTTCAAAACTACTTGCAGTAGTCTTCAAAGATCGAGTCTGTTTTGCTTTAGTGAATCCTGGTAGGAGTGTCTTTGATCAATTTTCTGATATCAAGTTAACTTGAGCTCTGTCAGAGGTTACTTGCTTCTTTTGAATATCAGAACTTACAATTTCTTGACTCTGAACAACTTGAGCCATGTCAGAGGTTGTTTTAAGAACTTTTCTTGAAGTCAGAGCAAGATCATCTTTTTCATCAGTAATTTTTTTCTTCCTCAGGAGGTACATAAGCCTTGATAGGTTCACCAACCTTTTCTTTACCCTTGGATCTTGGATCTATCTGTGGTTGTGATCTATCCAATGTTGCTTCAGTATATGTCCTTTCTTTGATCACAATGCCTTTAATTTTTGGAAGTGACTTTTTACCAGAAGCTTCAGATTTAGATGTGACTTTCTCTGATTTAAGTCTGGCTTCTTCTTCCTTTAAACTTTCCAAGTCCATTCCTGGATTTTTTTGAAGAAATAACTGTCTTGACATTTCTTCATCAAGATCTAGAAGTTCATCAGAACTTATCCTTTTACCAGCAGCAGAACTTATTCTTTTTCCAGTATCAGAACTTGTCCTGTGACTAGCTTGTCTTGATGTGAATCTTCTACCTTGACTATGACCACTACCCATTCCAGAGTTTCCTTGGTCATCTTTTCCATCATCCTTTCCTTGCAGTGTCTTGTTAGTTTTGCATTTGAACTTAATTATCTTCTCCCCCTTTTTGGCATCAGCAGGTAGTAAAAGAGAGATAAGTAATTCTACTGAGGATTGGATTTCAGTAAGTTGCGATTGCTGAGAAGCTTGATTTGTCAGAATGTCATCAAGTTGAGCTTGTTGTTTCTTTTGAGTTTTCTCAATATAAGCAATCCTGTCAATGGTAGGTTGAAAGAACTTTTTCTTATCAATTTTCCAAACTTGTTCTTGTTTGATAAAGTTCTCCTGAATCTTGTGTAGCTCTGTATGAGTAGTTGAATGAAGACCTTGTAGATGTTTAGTACTCAATACAGTGACTCTAAGCTGGGTTTTAAAATCATCAGAATTTAACATTTCATCAGCTTTAGTCAAGTGCTCAGCAAGATGTAATGCATTTGGAACACATGAAACTGAGTTCCATTCCTTAGTCCACTTCTGACCTGCAGGAGTTTCACTCCAAGGTACTGGTGCATCCCTGATAACAAACTCCTTTACCAGTTCAGACTTAGGAAGAGTCGGTTGAGGAGTATGTCCTGAAGGACCTGCTTCATCAGCATCTACAGTTGGAGCAGCTTCACCAGTATCTCCAGCATTTGAAGCATCAGAACTTAAAAAATCAGTATCTTCTGATAAGACAACAGTGTGAGTAGCAATGGAGGCTTCAGCATCCTCTAATTGCTGATCTGATATTAAGTTCTGATCAACAGCCAAATCCTGATGCTCACCTAAAGTCTGATCATCAGCATCTTGATGCAGAGAAGGTGTTGTTGATAACTCTGGAGTTTGAACAGCATCAGTAACAGGTGTTGTGGAAGGATTATTTGCTGTTGGAGCTTCTAAGAAAAGTATTTCAGGCACAACCAGGTTCTGAATATCAATTTCAGCACTTGTGCCTGGATCAACAAGAGACACAGATGGTGAGATAGCCTTGTCAGATACAGCTTCCTGAGATGGAGTTGATGGAGAAGAAGTGACTGGAGCAAATTCCTTGTCTTGTAAGATCAAAGATTCCTGATCCCCTTCCTTAGCTGCTTCCTCTTCATCATCTGAAACTGGCCTTTGTGCCCTCTGTTTCTTGTACTTGTTGATTTGGATTCTTTGGGAGTTTCAGGAACAGTCATTCGTCTAAGCCTTTTGAGAAGCTTAGAACCCCCAATATCAGAATCCTTCTGAGAAAGTTGCTTTCTCAGCTTCATTTACCACAGGTTCTGAAGAAGAAATCTGTTCCTCAGAATCTGATTCATCTCTCAAAGTAATCCTCCTCCTCTTTTGAGGTGTTTGAGGAACAGTCTTTGTTCTCTTTGGCTTAGAGGATGTAGGCTTCACAGTAGGTGCTGAAGAAGAAGGTTGAGCAGTCTGTGAAGTGGAGAGATAGGATTTGAGATAAGTTCTGAGGGTAGGCTGAGATATACCCTGAGTGGTAGGGACTGAAAATGATGAATTTTGGTTATGGTGAGTTGGTTGAACATTGGAGTAAACATATTGGTAAGTAGCAGGATCATCATTTACCAGAATCTGTTTCACAGACTGAGGAATCTGTAATGGTCTCACCATTGATTTCTTTGTGTCAGCATTTATCAGGTTGTTAAAGTACCTTTTTGCAACCTTAAAAGATGGGGTTAGAGTGCTGACTAACTGGGATTCATCAGTACAATACGTATAAATAAGTTGACAGAATCGAGCAAAGTAAACAACAGTTCTATCCTCTGTCATCCTATCCCCAATAAAATCAATTAAAGCAGTTGCAAAATCAAAGTGAGTTTGATTGATAAGTGCATACCCGATGTGCTGACTCATTATTGGGATAACATCAAAGTTTGAACACTTGTTGCCAAAAGCCTTGGTGATGCAATCGAAGAAGAAACTCCATTCTCTTCTGATATGAGCCCGTTTCAACTGTCCAAGTTTCGTCAGACTCTTTTCATATCCCAATTCAGTCATTAACTCCCGAAGTGCTGATTCCTCTGGTATAGAGAAAGTACAATCTTCTGGAAGATGTAATGCTCTTCGTACTGTACCAGGAGTGACTACATAGGATGAATCACCCACTTGGAAGATAATACTGGGAGTTCCTCGTTTACCACCATCATCAAAAACTCCAGTCCTCCAGAACTTCAGAACTTGTTGACTTGAAAATAATTCAGGCTGAGTTAGGGCGTACCCAACCTCACTATGTGCAAGAAGATCTTGCACAAAGTGCAATTCAGATAGAGCTTCAGTGTGATCAAGAACTGCAGCATAGTTGTTAGGGACAAACTTAGCTCCATCAATGATTAAATCCTTTGGTGCCATGTGAAAAAATTGAGAATTAAGTATGCCTGTTAGGTGTTTGATATAATGTTTGTATGAAAACAACGGAAAAAGTAAAGTGAAGGAGAGTAAAAGTAAGAAGAGAGATAAAAGATGAAGAAATTAAAAAGATTAAAGAAATCTTCTCTCTGCTGTACTTATACAAAAAAATATTACCGTTGGACACCTGTCAGACATGCAGTAATAACGGATAGTTACTGGGCTCGAGAAAACAGTAATCATTATTTACCCATTTGCCGAGTTTCAAGGAAAAACTGTTCCATTTATCAAGGGAAACAATTTTAATTCAAAATTTAACCCGTTAGCACTGATTGAATTATTTATCACTGCAACATTAATATTCTGAAAATAAATCATGTTAAAAATGACTGAGATAATTTCGATGAATAAGTGCTGACAGAGAATCAGAACTTAAATAAAAACAAAATTTAAATGGTCATCAGAATATTGGCAGCTTCCACTTGTGCTTTTTCTGTCAATTTTGCACCCTGCAAAATCTGCATCTGAGTAACCTATTAGTTTAAGTACATTCATTTGAAGTACCTGTTCTAGTTCTGACACCTGCATCAGGATTTCCAATTATCAAATCAGGTGTATGTGATTTTGTCCACTTCCTTGCAGATGGAAGGTTTTCTCTAGAACTGGATGCTCCCCTATGATCCATGCTATCTTCATTTTCATTTTCTGATGCTCCCCCTGAAACTATGCTCTCTGAGTTAGATTCTTCAGTATTTAGATTTTCAGCACTATCAGAACTTGGCTTATCAGAACTTGACGAATCAGAACTTGAAGAGCCAGATGCATGTTCTGATGTTTCTTGAGATGTGGTAGGATCTTGAGTATGCTCCCCCTGCATAGGTGCATCTTCCTTTGACGTAGTCACCACAGTTTCAATAACATCAGAGTTTAATCCATCAGAGTTTACAGTATCAGGACTTAGACTGTCAGAATTTTCAGTATCAGAATTTGAGTCTTCATTTTCAAATCTCAGCTGATCATGGTCAATGAAATCTTCAAGACCAGTGATCTTCTTGTCATCAAAAGAGACATTGATAGATTCCATGACCACTGTTGTTCTCAAATTATAGACTCTGAAGACTTTTGTGGAAAGTGGATATCCAACAAAGATTCCTTCATCAGCTTTTAGATCAAACTTTGATAGCTGTTCAGGATGAGTCTTGAGAACAAAACACTTGCATCCAAATACATGAAAATATTTCAGATTTGGCTTCTTTTTCTTCACCATCTCATATGGTGTTTTTCCATGCTTGTTAATGAGTGTTGCATTTTGAGTAAAACAAGCAGTCTGCACAGCTTCAGCCCAGAAATAGGTTGGAAGCTTTGCTTCTTCAAGCATTGTACATGCAGCTTCAATGAGAGTTCTATTCTTCCTTTCAACAACTCCATTTTGCTGTGGAGTTCCAGGAGCAGAGAATTCCTGCTTTATTCCATTATCAAATTCTTGAACTCAGTGCCATTATCACTCCTTAAAATTTTCACAGAATCTTTGACCATTTTATCCAGCTGTTTGACATGATCAATCAAGATAGATGCAGTTTCACTTTTTGTGTGCAAGAAATACACCCATGTGTATCTGGTGAACTCATCCACTATGACCAACGCATACTTCTTCTTTGCAATAGAAATGACATTTACTGGACCAAATAGATCAACATGTATTAGATGATAAGGCTCAAGAATTGATGATTCAGTCTTGCTCTTGAATGAAGATTTTCTTTGTTTGGCTTTCTGACATGAATCACAAAGACCATCAGGAGCAAATACTGTGTTTGGCAATCCTCTCACAAGATCTTTCTTGACCAGTTCATTTATATTGTTGAAATTTAAATGAGAGAGTTTCTTATGCCAATTCCAGTTTTCTTCAATTGATGCTCTACTCATCAGACAGATTGCAGAACCATCAGTACTTGTTGAAAGCTTAGCTTTATAAATGTTACCACGCCTGTATCCTTTCAGAACAACTTTGCCTTTAGATTTACTCACAATTTCACAGTGTTCTTCAAAGAAATCAACATGATAACCTCTGTCATAGATTTGACTTATACTCAGTAGGTTGTGTTTAAGTCCTGAGACCAGAGCTACTTGTTTAATTATGACATTTCCAAGATTGATATTGCCATATCCCAATGTTTTTCCAATGTTGCCATCTCCATAGGAAACACTTGGGCCAGCTTTCTCCACAAAGTCTGATAGCAGGGCCTTATTTCCAGTCATATGTCCTGAACATCCACTGTCCAGAACTAGAATATTTTTCCTGTTGCCCTGCAATCACAAAGACCACTAATTATTAGTTTTAAGGACCCAGACTTGCTTGGATCCTTTGGCCTTATTAAGTTTGTTAACATTTGCAGCGGATTTAGCATCAGAGTTTATGTTAACATCTTTCTTATCAGAACTTACACTATCAGACTTTGAATCAGAATTTACACTAGAAGGAACAATGGAAACTTTCTTCAAAGAAGGTTTTATTTGATAATAATCATAGTACAAACTATGATATTCCTTACAAGTATAAATGGAATGCCATAAACTACCACAATGAAAACAAGGATTTTGTGGTTTGTATCTAGCAGACTGACTCTTAACTCCTGATTTTGAAGGCAAGGAGTTAATATTCTTATTCTTCCTGCAAAAAGAAGCCAGATGGTTAGAACTTCCACAGTTATGACATGTTTTCCTAGAAGCATCAGGAACAGGTTTACCTTGTTTGCATTCTTAACATCTTTCAGCTTATGTTTAAGCTGCTTCTTTGTCATTAAGCCTATGTTTACTTCAGCTGTCTTTTCCTGTTTTAGTTTGTCAGAAGTTAATTCCTCTTTAACTTCTGATTTCTCATTTTCAGACTTAACAGTTACAAACTTAACAGGTTTAAACTTTGGCTTTTGCTTAACAACAGGCTTAATTTCTTCAGTTCCTTTATCATTCTTATCTTCTCCATAACCTAAGTCCTCTTTCCAGTTTCCACTACTTAGCAAATTTTGAGTTGTTTTGCCAGAGTTAGTCCAAGTCCTGATAATCTCTCTTTCTTTTTCTAACTCAGTTTTTAGAGATTTATTTAATTTTAGCACTTCATTCCTAACATAAAAGGCATCATCTCTATCCTTCTGAGTTTGATGGAATATGACTAACTCTTTTTCTAAGAAATCATTCCTTTTCTTAAATGCAAGATTTTCAGAAGTTAATCTTTCACATGTTAAAGTTTGATCTCTATAGCTAACAAACATGGTTTTAAGATATCTTCTCAACTCATTAATATCATCAGTATGAAAAGCATAAGTAGTCTGAGGTACCTTTGTTTCAGCAGCTTCAGAACTGCTCTCAGCACTTTCTTTATCAGCATTTGCCATCAATGCATAGTTCTCCTCACTTTCAGAGTCTGAGGTGTCTGTCCAGCTTTTCTGCTTTGTGACAAGAGCCTTGCCTTTGTCACCCTTTATCTTCTTGCAGTCAGGAGATATGTGGCTTTTCTCACCACAGTTATAGCATTTAACATTGGTGTAATCTCCTCTGTCAGACTTTCCTCCTCTGCCTTCAGATCTTCTGAAATTCTTCTTATCAGAACTTATGCCTTTCCTGGAAAACTTCTTTCCCTTCCTGAACTTCCTGTATGCAATCTTTGTGATTCCTTTCACCATAAGAGCACACAGCTTCATCATCTCCTCATCAGCATCAGTCTCAGGCAAGCTTTCAGAATCTGAGTCATCATTACTCTCAGAACTTGATGACTCAGTATCAGACTTTATGAAGAGAGCTTTACCCTTGTCTTTCTTTGAGGAAGCTGCTTTGGGGAATTCTTCTTCAGCCTTAAGAGCAACTGTCCTTGACTTTCCTCCTTTCCTCTTGCTTCTTTGTTCCATCTCCAGCTCATGAGTCTTGAGCATTCCATAGATTTCGTCAAGAGTTGTTTCATCAAGATTGTAGTTGTCTCTTATTGTCGTTGCCTTCAAATCCCAGCATTCAGGAAGAGCTAACAGGAACTTAAGGTTTGAATCTTCAAGATCATACTCTTTATCAACCAATGACAAATCATTCAAAAGTTTGACAAATCTATCATATAAATCATTCAATGACTCATTAGCCTTTGAGTCAAAGTGTTCATACTCTTGAGTGAATATTGTCTTCCTGTTCTTCTTCATTGTGTCAGTTCCCTGACACCTTGTTTCCAGAGCATCCCATATCTCCTTAGCAGTCTTGCAGTTGATTACCCTGTTTGACATTACATTATCAATGGCACTATGCAGTAAGTGTCGTACCTTAGCATCCTTAGCAATTGATGCTATGTCCTCAGCAGTATAATCACTCTTCTCCTTTGGTACGGTCTTTGCTGCTTCACCTGCAACTGCAACAGCGAGTTTGGTTGGTTTGTGAGGGCCTTCCTTGATTCTATCAAGGTATTCTGGATCTGTTGCTTTCAGGAACATGGTCATCCTTACCTTCCATATGGGATATTTAGATGGTCTCAGTATGGGAACTCTGATGGTCTCATACCGACTCTGAATTTGTGTCTTTGGTGGTTCCTCAGTTTTGGTAGGCTTAGTTGGAGTTTCTGTGTCCGACATGATTGTGTTTGGATCTTTAACTGTATGTGTGTTAACAGAGTGGCTCTGATACCAATTGTTAGGTCACACACACTGTAGAGGGGGTGAATACAGTGTATAGTACACTCAAATCGAACTTTAAGAACTTAAGTAACAGAAAACAAACTTTATTGAAACAATAAACTCTGTTACAGTATGGAACTGTTACCTCTCAGTGATGAACAAATATCACGAGAGCTGCTAGGGTTACAATGAATAATCTTTTCTAATAATGATAACATTTATAGTGTAAATCCTATGTCTGTGTTTATATACTACACAGTTACAAGATAATCGCTAATTGATATGGAATATAATTCTGCTTCCTAAAATATATCAATCAGATATCTTTTCTTCCAAGTATTCCATTCTTCACGGAATTCCTTCTTCATGCATATCTCTTCTTATGTTTATCTCAATCTTCTTTCCTATAATCAGCTACTGTCCTTATCTGATTGTCCTTCAGCACTTAAGTTCTGATATCTATCTTCTGATGATTATCTCCTGATAACATACGTACTGATATCCTTAAGTCCTGACTTCCAGTATAAGTACTGATCAACAGTAAAGTACTGATTTATCCTGTTCAGTAAGATCTGAAAGCTAAACATAAAACATATTAGCCATGACATTATCAAATATATCTAACACTGTATAACCTCAAGCTTGGTTAAAAAGCATGACCTTGATTTAATATGTAAAATACATAAATTATTTTTCTAATATCTATATATGTAAGAAAATGCTTTTAACTGGTAAACAGTAATTAAATTTAAAAGCTTTTTTAGTCTCGCAAGCCTACGAGTTGATTAATTTAAATCTCCAGCTTGGTTTGGTAAAATGCTCAAATAGCTCAAGCTCGAGTGGCTCCACTTTATATGTCCTTTTTTTTTAATGTAAATCAGTTTATTTAATTATCAAGAATTTGATTCAGGTACTAGATCCAATTGATGGCACTAAAGGGTTTCTAAAAGGTAGCGAGGCCTTATATGTGGTATGCTATACTGTTTCTTCTCATCTATTATGTTCTCATTTGTTTTGTTTTCCGCTGTACTCTATGAATCTGTCTTTTAGAGAAAATTGTTAAAGTCACATGCACCTTCTGATGTACTACTTAATTGAAGATGGAATAGAAAGAAGGAATAAGTCTTGCCTGTCACTAGGTTTTGCATTTTAGCTTCTAGTATTTAAATAGAATTTACTATGTGTCTGGGTTGATATTTACCATTAATACAAAAAAAAATTATTTGGGTGAGAGATTCATTGTTTTCAAGATGAACTTTTTTGTCATTTTATTTATGTGGACCATTCTTTAAGCTTTTAGGTGGGTCTCTCTCTTGTGGTTGAAGGAGATGTTGTACTAGGGGTTATGGGCTGCCCTAATTGGCAAGAAGAGGATTCCAGCAAGCCCACTATTGAAATCCAGGAATACAATGACATCATATCTCGATTAGGAGTTGTTATGGTTGCTCATGTTGGATGTGGAACATGGAAAAAGAGATTAAATGATATTTCTAGTAACACAGAAAATATGGCTGGTAGCTGGATCAGATGCTTTGTTGACAAGTACTCCATAATTAAGGAAGCAAGTTTTTGTATTTCGGATAGTCAACTTTGGGAGTCTCTACCGCTGTCGAATTCATTTGATGCGACAACTGATATTCAAAGTGTTTCAGAAAATCAAATTCTTTTGCCAGTGTGTTGCGGAAGGTTCAATTCTAATTTCTTTATTTTTTCTTTCATTTGCTACTTGTTTTCATTTACCTATACGATTGATTTTCTAGCATAGTATCGTTAAAAAAATAATAAAATTACTGCATGATAACTCAAAATTTGATGAAAATCCCTTAAAGATAACAATGAAAAAGTCACTCTTGTATTACCCTTGTTTTCACAAGCTACGAAGTCCCCTTTACATGTTGCACTTTTATGTATGGAGTTTGGACAACGAAACAGTGAAGCACTATGTTACGCTCCTTATGCTCTAGATAAATACAAATCATCAAATCTTATGTCAGTTTATAAAGAGTGTATGTTCTTTTGTGAGGCTTCTTGGTTAGCAATTTTATATTGCAATTGGTTAGCAATTTTTATTGCAATGGTCCTTGTGAAATATTTATCAATCCAGGATTTTTGACACTCCAAGATTCTTTAGTTTTACCACCATTAGGTGGTGCTTTCATCACAATTTTCTTTTAATGGTCAACGTGTACTCTAATCACATGAACCGAAGCATGTAATGGTATCATTTATGTACACGGTACTCCCTCCGTCTCTAGTTAGTTATCCCTTTGATTTTTACTGTACTTCAAAGTGAGTATAAAAAAAGCTCTATTAATTATTTATAAAATTTTCTTTTTTGACTAAAAATTAAATGCACCTTAGAATGTATAGAAATGGTTAACTAATTAGGAATGGAGGCAGGACTTTATAGGTAGCATAGCACACCCAACTCATTCGAATTACGAAATAAAAACAGTTTGATAAATAATTAATAGTAACTTTTGATTTTGATTTCTTGGAAAAGTAACGGGTGAAAAAGCTCTCATATCTCCTACTTAGACCCGGAAATTTATCTCCTACTTAGATCCGACAATTTTGACGACAAGACTCATATGACACGAAACAACACGAAAATTCAGTGCTTGTATTTGCATTTTAATTTTTAGTACACGAACACGAAAGTACACGGTCGAGATTTAGTGTCGGTTTTGTGTTTAACTTTCGGATACACGAAACGACACAAATTATACGACATAAATAAATAATATAGTTAAATAGTACTCCCTCCGTCCCTCCCAAATGTTTACATTTGGGTGGGGCGCGGAGTTTAAGAAAAATGATAAAGTAGTGGAGAAAAGTTGAAAAAATGAGTAAAGTAGTGGGACCGATTAATATTATATGTATAAAGTGATTATAGTGGAGGAAAATAGTGGATGTAGTTAATTTAAAAACTATAAAAACTTTACTATTTTTGGAAAGTTTTGAAATGTAAACAATTGGATGGGACATCCCAAAAAGGAAAGTGTAAACAAATGGGAGGGACAGAGGGAGTAATATTTAAAAGCTAACCAACCAAACAAACCCACTAATACCGCATAAAGCAGTGTCTGGAGAGGGTATAAGGTAAGCAACTTTACTCTCACTCAAAAAAATGAAGATGCTATTTTCAGCAAAGATCCCCAGTTTGTGTGTGCACGTAGACGTGTGTTAGAGGTTAAAAGTGATAAATATTGATACAACAAAATATGTAATGTAAGAACTTAATCAACATGAATTTGAGCATATAATTCATACCTTAGCCCATGGTTTTGTTCACATTGGGACTTACATATACCGAGAAACTCTTCATCCATTCTATGAATTTATGACCCAAAGAATATGCTTCAATATAGTGCTGCTTTTTTTTTTGCTAGTCTGCTTGATTTGCATTTAGCGGTAATAATAACATGTTAATATATGCATATTTATTTTTAAAATAATACTTGATTTCATAATATTGTATATACATGTGATCTAAATATATATATTTCATATATTTTGTAAAATTTTCACCAAAGAATATTATATCTTTATTTATTAAATTATTTTATATTGTTATATTAATATTCAATTTTATACAAAAACACGAAACGACATGAAACGAAAGCACACGAACACGAAAGTACATGAACCCTAAACGGGTCAGTTTTGGGTTTGGCATTCAAGTACACGAAACACGAAAATACATGACAAAAATGATTTGTCAGGTCTACTCCTTAATGATTTGAATTCTGCTTCACTCTTGATAGGTCCTGTTTTTGTTGAGTATGGTTGACATACATTCCTCTGGAAACAAGAAGAAAAAAAATAGAAATCTGTGTACATTTACAGAAATCACCGTGAGAGGAATGCGGGAAACAGCGGGTCATATTATGTGACTGGAGTTCTTCATATCTTGCTAAAATTTTCATATATAAATGGAAAACTATTTCCAGTTTTATGATGTTACAAAGTACAAATTAAAATTGACTTTTAACCCACCCAAGAAAATATTCTAGTAAATGACTTGTTCAAAAAAAAAACAGAAACAAATGAAGTCCTACTTGGATAACAAAAAAAGCTGGGGACACTAAGACCAGAATATAGGTGCTTTTTTATGTTTCTGTAGCGATCTCCAACTAGTTAGACATGTATAAGTATATGTACACTGCTTAAGAGGTTGACATTTTATGTATAACATAGATTTTTAAGTCATTTTCTGTATTCCGAGTATCTTTATATGCATGTTAACAAAAACATTTTACTTCATGTCAGTACCTTGTATCAATAATTGGGAACTCTGCATATGCAGCTTGTGCAAGTATTTGATGGTAGCATCTGGAAGGGCATCTGTTTTTATTCTTCGCTCAAGGGTTGATAGAATTATCAAGGTATGAACTAGTAATTAGTCATTTTCTTTTACAAATAGGGGACCAAGCATTAATGTGGTCACGGCTAAAAATTAAAATTAAAGACCTAAGCTGATTTTAAATATAGGTTTGGGATCACGCTGTTGGAATCATATGTGTGCAAGAGGCAGGGGGGATGGTATGTTCCTTAACTAGCCGTCTCTTTACATGCTTCTTCACTTTTGGTTGAATTATGAATCCTGTAGATTGTTTCCTTACTGTTAGATATAATATGTTTACAAAGCATTAAAATAATCAGTGACAAATGGTAGTGTTTGGAGAAGAGTTCTACTGAACAAACTTTACATGAGTTCTGAGTTGATAAAGAAATATATTGAATACTGTCTTTTGGAAAAAAATAATATGATGGATAATTGATAAACCATAGAAGTAGTCTCGGTCAATTATGAATGGACATAATTATCCTTGTAAATTACCGATGTAGATACATTGGTTAGGTCATAACGGAAAATTTCAAGTAGACAAACTTAACATTATTCATGCTGAGTTAGAAGATCTATGCAATGCTCCTAAAGATGTATGTTGTATTGAATTTTTAATTGATACTACGATTGTAGATTATCTTATTATTACTTGATGGTCGGAGATGTCTCAGATTTTTTCAGTTGTGTTGTCCTGAATCTTAAATGGGTTGGGGGAAGTAGAGAAACATGGTCTGGTTACATCCATGTCTCGATTTCAAGTATGATATTGAATGTCTAAGTATCTATACTAAATTATATGCTTCTAACTGTTACAAGCATGTTTTGTTACACTTACAGCATAGGATGATATTATTTTTTGTTTCCTTTCCTAGTAGCATATGTGATAGGATTCTTCCCCTGTTCCTGTATATCAATTTATCTACAATAGTTGTTTATCTTCTGATAACTAATCTCTTTTTTAAGCATAGAGTTTGTGCTACAAACAGTTTTTGCTGTATATTTAAAATAGTAGTGGCCCATTGTATCAGGTTACTGATTGGGAAGGAAGTAAAATTGACCTTGCAGCAGATCAAGAAGATCGGAGGGCCCTATTTCCTTCTGGCGGTGTTCTTGTAACAAATGGAAATGTACATGACCATATTCTTATGTTAATTTCTTCCAGCAAGTCAATTGCTTGATGGTGGCATGAAGTCTCACAACTTAGCATCTGCTATATTAATTCACTCCAAGAGAGGAAAAGATTCCTTAATGAAGATATAACATTATGAGTTCTCATCACCATTATTAATCTTTAATGCTTGGGCCTCAGTTCTAAAGTTCTAAATATATTTTTAAGTCCACTGTAACACCCCCTTCTTAAAATAGAAGGGAAATATTACTTAAAGTCCTAAAACCTGCAAACAGAGCACTAATATATTTCTAAACAAAAATTAAACCGTCTAAAATCTTCAAAATAATAAATTAAATCTCTGAACATTTCAAACCAATAATATAAATTCCAAAATCTCTAATAAATAATTAAGTCTAAATAAAAATAGAGTCTAAAATCCTAAGAACGGAATAAAGTGAAGCTCTCTATCACACAGTCCCAGATCCCCCTAAGCACATGCCAGAAAAAGAATACGGCATGAGCCAAACGCCCAGTACGAATTTGAAATACAATTTATAAAAGAAAATCAGAAATAAATAATCAGCAATTTATAATAAAACAAAAAAAAAAATTAAAAATATGTAAGGCTGAAACAACGAGGGGTTAGGATATTTCATACCGAGATCAGAACAGATACAAATACACACATCATAGGGTACCTAATGTGTGCAACAGAATGGATAACGTGTACGGCATAAACAACGTCACCATAAATCAAATCACAAATCAAACTCTGGGTACACCCACGTATCCTGAACAAATATCAAATGCGCAAAAGCTCCTCCCAAGAGCTAACAGAAGGATACGCCGTGACCAATCACACTGTCACGGAAGTGTCATGTCACTGGTGCCGCAATGACATGGCTGTAGTACTCCTACAGCTGGTTAACTCGGTATATCCTATATCTCTAAGGGTTCAAAATAAAATATTCTCGCAAATTTAAAATCATTTGATACGAGTAATTCAAATTTCCAAAACAGAGGTGTCATAAATAATATTTCAAAACAGAAGTAAACAAATATTTATAATTTTGCAAATCCATTTAAAACAATTTTCGGAAGTCAAGGAGGTTAAAATAATTTTTAACGGAATAAACAGAAGGTAGAACGAAACGAATCAAATATATATAATATCTAAGAGAAGTAGCGCATAATAAAGGGGACAGAATCCGTACCTCAAATATCACAAACTCTAATATTATTGAAACCAACACGATCCGCTAAATTCCCGGCCCTCGATCTATTTTACAAAATATAATTTTTAGTTAGCAACTTATTTATTTATTTCCCATAAAATGCACGCACTTGTTACTATACTTATTTAATACTATGTAGCCATTATACTAACTTAGCTAAACCAGATTTACGCTATATTCTTTCATGTATATTATTAAATATTAAAACTACTAGTACATAAACTATCAGCATCTTTCTCGATACCATATAATGACTACAGTGACATGAGAAGTGCCCTCCCTGTACATGTCCCAACACTAAAATTGGACCTCATTTTTAACTTGTTTACTTACTTTCGACTAGGCTGCTTAAATATTTATTTCTTTAATAAAGAAATCAACTAATATTATTTTAATATATGCTAAATTAAATATATAAAATGGACATACATTCAACAATTTGAATTAAATAATATGGAACAAACGTGAATCATTCTAGCACATACATTTTAATAAATTAATTAATACATTGAGTTGGTTAGACTCATGAAATCTAATGAACATGTACATACTACATCCTGACTACACACGTGAGGCCATATGTGATAATAGTAGTTTAACAAGACAAACTAAATAAATATAAAATAATAACAAGGTACATGGACAAGACCTCCTAACCCTTAATACTCGACCACTTAATACGATATAAACTAATATGTATTAACCGTGAGATTAAATACCACTCTAACTAATCTATATTTTTAAATTATAAAACTACAGCTTACGATTTATAACAAAAAGGACAAACAACACTCATTCATAATAATAAACAATAACAATTATGCCGGTTAATAACCTCGTACATGATATATAAGTAATAATAAAAAAATTATACTTAATAAGAGTAATAATCACAAGTATTGTATATTAATTAGTAGTAGGCAAATTGCAAATTCGTAGTAAACAGTGTATGAGATAAAACAGAGGCATACATAATCTTTTAACAACAAAATAGTCTGATTAAAACATAGTCATATAAATTTACAAATATTTAATTATGAAAATAACACGTGAGTAACATGGTCATTAAAGAAATAATCATTCAGTACCTATTAATATATGTAAAGCATGAATGTTTATATAGCCTTACTTTCAAACAAGAACACAGATCTACTAGTTCCATGGTAATAATTTAATATCTGTCATCAAATCCCATAATAACATACATGGTCATACAATACATATATCAAATATTAGACCATACATACACAAAATTATTAAAGTAAAGTGTCTTACGCTTCTCTGCAGATTTTATTTAAAAGCCTCTATCTCTCCTCCTTTCTTTCTCACCCTTGGCACCGTCTAACAATATTAGGGTTTTGATAACGAGACAAACTAATAGGCTGTGTGTAAATATATATATAGAGCTGACAATTCTATTTCACCTAGGTGTCATATAATTAAATAAACATATCACATATTAATCTACTACGACTTTGACTAAAAATTATTATTATTATTATTATTATTATTATTATTATTATTATTATTATAAATAATTAACGTATATTACATATATACCCCCTTAAAAAGGATTCTGTCCCCGGAATCAAACGAAACTAAATACTCGTACCTGAATCGAATAAATGCGGATATTTCTCACGAATAGATTCTTCTAATTCCCAAGTAGCCTCTCTCTCAGAATGATTTTTCCACATAACCTTCACAAACGGGATGGTATTCTTCCTCAAAACTTGCTCCTCTCGAGCTAATATAGCCTCAGCTTCTTCCTCACAAGAAAGATCCTCTCTAATCTTATGTAATGGGTACTGAACTACGTGTAATAGATGATATTTATAGCCCCTCAAAACAGACACATGAAACACATTATGCACGTGAGATAGTTGTGGTGGCAACGCAACTCTATAAGATACTTCCTCTACTTTCTCCATAACATCAAAAGGTCCGACATATCTCGGACTAAGCTTTCCCCTCATACCAAAACGCTTCACACCCTTACAAGGAGACACCTTCAAGAACACATGATCACCTGACTCAAATCCACCAAACTTCCGATGTTGATCCGCATAACTCTTTTGACGAGATCGAGCTTCCTTCAAACTTTCTTTAACTTTCTCTACCTTCTCATTAGTGATTCTAACCAACTCTGGCCCTTCAATTACTCTCTCACCAACCTCATCCCAACAAGATGGTGCCCTACATCTCCTACCATACAAAGCCTCAATGGTGGCATACCAATACTTGCGTGCCAACTATTATTGTACGCAGACTCAACAAGATATAAATATTTATCCCAATCACCTGTCCACTCTAACGCGCAAGCCCTCAATATATCCTCCAATGTCTGAATCGTCCTCTCTGACTGTCCATCGGTCTGCGGATGATAAGCTGTACTAAAATTAAGTCTCGTACCCCAAGCTTGCTGGAATCCCTTCCAAAAACGCGATGTAAACCTCGTATCTCTGTCAGAAACTATCGATACAGGCACACCATGAAGTCCAACAATATCTCGCTGAAAAATCTCTGCCAACTCATGAACAGGAGTAGTCTCTCTAATAGGTAAGAAGTGAGCGGACTTAGTTAGTCTATCAACCACCACCCATATAACATCATTCTTCTTGAAAGTCCTCGGCAAATGAGTTACAAAATCCATAGTAATGTTTTCCCACTTCCAAACTGGAATATCTAGTTGCTGCAACAATCCACTAGGCCTCTGATGGTCTATCTTCACTTGTTGACATATAAGACATTTTCCCACAAATTCTGCTATATCTCCCTTCATTCCACTCCACCAAAAGTGCTTCTTCAATCCCTATACATCTTGGTTGAACCTGGATGAATAGAAAATGAAGAACTATGAGCCTCCTTCAAATTTCTTCACGAATCGTCATGTCTGCAGGAACACACAATTTACTACCCAACCATATCACGCCCTCATCATCAACACGAAAGTGTTTTTGCTTGCCACCTGCCACCTCAAATCTAATAGCTTTCAAACCTGTATCATCCTTTTGAGCTTCCTTAACCCTTGAAACAAGATTCAGTTCCACTTTCAAATTTGCAATGCTACCACTTGATCCTCTAACATACAACTCAACACCCAAGCGCTCCAAATCTGAAATAAGGTGCGGCTGAGTAATGAGAGATGCAATAATCCCCAAGTTCTTCCTACTAAGAGCGTCTGCCACTACATTCGCCTTCCTCGGATGGTACTGAATATTTGCATCATAATCCTTAAGAAGTTCAAGCCACCTTCGCTGCATCATGTTAAGCTCCTTCTGAGTAAAGATGTATTTGAGACTCTTGTGATCAGTAAAGATGTCACAAGTCTCTCCATAAAGATAGTGTCTCCAGATCTTCAAAGCAAAGACCACTGCTGCTAACTCCAAGTCATGGGTAGGATAATTCACCTCATAGGGTTTAAGCTGCCTAGAAGCGTAAGAAATCACTTTCCTATGTTGCATAAGAACACACCCCAATCCTCTCTTAGAAGCATCACTATACACCTGAAAACCTCCACTCCCTGATGGCAACACAAGTATTGGAGCTGACGCCAACCTCTTCTTTAACTCTTGAAAGCTCTTCTCACGATCATCATTTCACTCAAACTTAATTCCCTTCCTCATTAGCTGAGTCAATGGCAAAGCTATGGAAGAGGAACCTTCCACAAAACGCCTGTAGTAACCTGCCAAAACCTAAGAAACTCCTCACCTCCGTCACATTGATAGGTCTGGGCCAATTAGTAATAGCCTCGACTTTCGCAGGATCCAACTCAATGCCCCTACCAGACACAATATGCCCCCAGAATGCCACTTCCTCCAACCAGAATTCACACTTGGAAAATTTTGCAAATAACTTCTTCTCCCTCAAAATTTCAAGTACAGTACGTAATGCTCCTCATGCTCCTCTCTGCTCCTAGAGTATATCAAGATATCATCGATGAAGACCACCATGAATTTATCCATATAATCATGAAAGACCCGATTCATCAAATCCATAAATACCGCTGGTGCATTCGTCAACCCAAAGGACATCACGAGAAACTCATAATGACCATAACGAGTGCGAAATGCAGTCTTCGGAATATCCTCTTCTCTTACTCGTAACTGATGGTAACCAGATCTCAAATCTATCTTCGAGAAGTACTTCGCCCCTTGTAACTGATCAAACAAGTCATCAATGCGTGGCAAAGGATACCTGTTTCTGACAGTCACCTTATTCAACTCCCTATAGTCAATGCACAATCTCATGGAACCATCCTTTTTCTTCACAAACAACACAGGAGCACCCCACGGAGACACACTTGGCCTGATAAATCCCCTATCCAACAACTCTTGTAGTTGCTCCTTCAATTCTTGTAACTCAAGTGGTGCCATACGGTAAGGCGCCTTGGAAATAGGCTCAGCACCTGGAACAAGTTCAATAGTAAACTCCACCTCTCTATGTGGTGGCAAAACCTGGTAGCTCATCGGGGAACACATCTTCATACTCCCTCACAATTGGATAATCCTCGATGCGAGGTTCATCCTTCGATGTATCCTTCACGAAAGCAAGGTAGCCATCACAACCCTTAGATAAAAGTTTGCTCGCCTTTAGAGCAGAAATTAATTTAACCTCCCCTTTCGGCTGAGGACCCTTGGTATACAAATTCTGGTTTATCTACATCCCCAAAAATCACCCTTTTTCCTTGACAATCAATTGTGGCACGATGTTCACTCAATCAATCCATGCCCAAGATATGTCAAAGTCATGCATCTCCATGGGAAGCAAGGTTAACCTTACAACTTCTATCTCCAACAGCTATCAGACACTCTCGATACACATCAGAAATAACAACAGAATTCCCCATCGGGGTAGAAATAGACATATGAGGATATAATAATGAGGTGCAACGCCTAGATGACGAACAAACGATAAAGACACAACAGAATGGGTCGAACCAGTATCAAATAACACATAAGCATCACGTCTACCAATAAGAAGTGTTCCCGAAACGGTACCTGAATTAGCTGCTGCCTGATTTACAGTCAATGCGAACACTCTGGCTGTAGGATTCTGCTGATTACCATTGCCAACTTACCACCGCCAGCTCCTCTCCACCAGGGGTTGCGTGACACTGTACAATCCTTTGCCCTATGGGACATTGCTACCACACAAGAAACAAGCCCCAGTCTGTCTGTAACAAGCTCTACCTGGATGATGTCCACCACATGTCGCACAAGGAGCCACGGGAATCATATTGGGGTTTCCCCCATACACTGAGTAACGGCTCTGCCCCTGCTGATGATTCTGCCACTGCCTAGGCGTGCTTCTGTCGCTTGAAACTGCTGATTCTGATTCTGACCAACATACTGATTCCGGCCGTGAAATGACTGACCAAGCCCTATTCTGATCTTGTCCGCGCCACTGTCCCTACTGACCACTCTGACCTCCATACCCTTGTCTACCCTGTGCAAAACCCTGATCATCCCTAGTCCTCTTACTACCACTGTTAGACCTGGAAGTCCTGAAATCTATGCGCTCCTTCTCAACATCCTTTGCTGCATCGGCCGCCTCTGCCCACATTATCAAATTTAAAAGAAATTATGGAACCCCTCAGATGAGACTTCAACCCCCATTTAAATTTATCAGCCTGCTGCGCAAGCAGTCCCTGCAACTGTCCCCGCCAAATCCAGCCAACCTTATAAACCTCGCCATATAATCAGTAATGCTCTCATCCTGGTGCTGCATAATCGGAATGAAACTCCCTCAATAAGCCTCCCTATCAACATTAAAGAAGTACTGTTCATAGAATACTTCCTTGAATCCCTGCCATTCCAAACCCTCTGCATACTGCTCCCCTCTAGTAGCTTTCACTCCTCTCCACCATCTCTGAGCATCACCCTCCAACTATATACAGCTAACCTGACCTTTTGAATCTCATCACAACCTAGTGCTCAAAATCTTTTCGAGATGAAAATCCAATTTTCAGCATCAATAGGAGTCGGTGCTGCACTAAAAGAGTCTGGTTTTCTGCTTCACAAACCTCTCCAACCATACAAACGGCTCCAGCTGATGGCCCTGACCATTCTGATTTCTTGATTCCCATTGCCATTCTGATTTCCTTGTCCATTCTGGTTTCCATCGCCATTCTGATTTCCTTGTCCATTCTGATTTCCTCGCCATTCTGATTTCCTTGGTTTGCCAAAGCCT